>NW_010159762.1:0-3591 GCF_000695765.1 Mesitornis unicolor
GGGCTCGGAGGCATTCGCCGTCCCTGCCGCTGACTAAATTGTTCAAAGTGCTTCCAAACCACTTCAAGATTAATAATACATCTTCCAAACATCTTAACGCATAGAAAAACAAGTGATTGGCTCATGGGCTTAGTAGAGGCTTTATTCTGAAATAATTTTTTTCTCCAGAAGAGTGCAAAGGATGAGTCGTTGGGAATGTGAAGTTCCAGGTAGATTTCATTGTGCGCTACAAAAAGTAGATAAATTGTTGGTAATGAGACAGTGCTTCCAGTCACATGGTGATGGATGGGGAGGCTGTAATCTGTATTTCAAGTCAGATGAGATACTCCAACTTTCTGGAATATTTTCTTTCACTGAGTTACATTTTCCCACAACATTTACTTTCTGCTGCCATCTGGTCAATCACTCAGGGTGCTTTCTATACTCAGTATTTTTGTTCTTTTGGATACATTTTTATTTTATGAAATATTCTTGAAGATAAGTTGACATAGCTATTTAATGGTTTTTTTCCAAAGGAAAAGCCATCGTAGCATTTTATGTTATGCACCAGAAAGAATGCACTACTAAAGGTAAATATGGTAGAAATGAACATTAATCTGTTCAGGAAAACAGAAATATGAGCCTTTGGAATGCAAATACACTTTACAAAACAGCATAAAAATAAGAATTTCGTGTATGAATGCCTCTCGTTTTATTAGTGGTTTTTTTCCCCACTTCCTGTAGTCAGGAATGATATTGTTGACACTGGTGAAAAATAAGGCACATTTTGTACAGTGGTTTTCCTGAAAACACCATCAAACAAGACACAAAAATACGTAGAGATTCTGGACCGCCAGATTAAGAAGCTATCAATCAATAGTAATGTTTTATGGTTTTAATATCTAAAACATTGGATGCATTCACTAATTATATGTTCCCTGTATTTATTAATCATGGGAAGATAAATAATTATCTCCAATATAAGCACAGAGAACGAAATCAGAAAATAATAAAGTGAGAATTATTTCAGGTGTGATTACAATCACAATGCTCTCCCTTGAAACTTTTCATGCTGCTACAAAGCTGTGAATGACTTCAGTGATTCCCCTTTTCCTTCTGCCTCTTGCCTCAGTGCTATTTCAGCTGCGATCCCCGCAAGCGTGGGTGCAGACTAAAGCTGTGTATAAAATTAACAAGAGCATGGCATTATTTAAGCTGAGAGGCCCTTCAAATCATGTTTATACAGCAGCCGAGTGGAGAGTTTTGCGTGCTCAGCACTTCCGAAAACCAAGCGCCACGCAATTTTTCGCCTATATAGCACTTTTAGAGAAAATGAATGGAGGAATCAACACGTTCTAATTTAGCTATAGATTTTTGATTGGTCTGTACTTAAGCTAATAGCATAACTATTTATTTGGTATAAATATGACATTCTCAGCTGAAGATTGCTTTTGCAATTCATGGGAGGAGTCTTGAAGAAAAATACTGTGAAAAGTAACTCAATTGCAGAAATAATTTTTGAATAGGGCCAGAAAGATTGTGCTTGACGTAAGTTATTGAAGACTTTCATATTTGCTGTAAATGCAGCAGAAGCATCTGAAAAAGGTATAGCATAAAGCAACTGTTCACTAGAGAAAGAAAGGGAGCGTGTCAGCAGGTTCCAGGTATCAAATGTAATGCAAAAGTACATGACTACCCAAGGTCCTGGCCTTCCACTGCGTCACTCTGCGCACGTCCTGTCAGAGAAATTAGATAAAATTTCATACAGAGTGCGAGAGGTTGCTTAGTCTTTCAGAACTGAGTTTAGGAAACGGTGCTGACAGCTCCACTGTTCTCAGATCACTCATACTCAGTAAAATCCAGGAGGCATTGCTGGTTTGACAGTTGTGTTACAAAAAGCCATTACTGCTAGTTTGCTTTCCCAAAATTTCCCACTGATTAGGAGTTTTGCATGTGGAATACTTACAGGAACGGGCTCCAGCTGCCAGTGCCAAAATCTCTGGTTTTAAAACTTGTTCCACTCACCCTGACATTGCTGAGTAAGGACTGGAAGACAAAGAATAGCAGTGAGATAGTAGCACAGGGGCCAAAGGGAAACGTCAATGGAGGGAAGGAGAAGAGGAAGGAAGGAAGGAAGAGAAGATAAATCAAAACTTGCTGTAAAGTAAGGGAAAGTGCAAACACCAGACTATGCAAAGACAGGAAAGGAGGATCCAGCATTTAGATTCAGTGTTTAACCAGGAAAGACTGTAAAAGTAGTAGTTAGGTTGTGAACGGGAAGAAAGGCAATACACAAAAATTGCATATTCCAACACAATGTGAGAGTGGCTGAACATAGGTGAGAGAGACCACGTCCACACTCCTGAAAGCGCCAAGTAATCTTGAGGGCCAGCTGGGACCACGCATTGAACCGTAGCACAGCCTCACATTTGGAAAAATACATGGTTGTTATGGCAGAGGAACAGCATTCTCTTTACACTTCAGCACATCAATGCTGCTGCAAATCAGAAAGTCAAAGTCAGGTCAATGAACGTGATAGAAGGAGGGGGGGGAATAAGTGCACCAAGTGCCAATTATAATTTCCATTCATAAGCATTGCCCATAGCTTAAATGTGGAATTGACACACTTGACAAACTCAATTGGAATGGAGTTAGGATGCCATCTTGTGACTAGCTAATAAATTACAGAACTGAGCTTTCTTGGCTTAATTTCTTAAATATCTTCTCTCAATATCAAAACATGAGCGATACTGCAATGGAAGATAGACTCTAAATTTAAAATGCTAAGTACAATACTTGTTCTGTTCTTCTCATGATTTTTTATGCTGGCATTCTTACTCTGTAAGATTTGATTGAAACCACTGGGGGGAGAAAACCAAACCAAACCCAAAACCCGACACACTAAGCAAAACGCAAGTGTTTATCTCAGAAGCAAGTGCAGATTAACTGTTCTGCAAGCACTGGTTTTTTCCTCTAAAAATGTCACTGAAGCCTCTAGATAGTATCCAAGACAAACTCCAGGTTCCCTTTGCCACTTTCAATATATATTAGCATGCATCCTGGGAAAAAAAAAATACATATTTTTGCATCACCCTGACATGTCCTAGACAAAACGGTTTAATAGATAAAAGAGAGGTCAATTCTCTCAAAAAGTTCATCACATCTGTAGCCAGCATGAGGAACATTATCAGTTTAAGAGTCGTAATAAAATATTAGGATTAGTCAAGGTAACACTGAAGATCCCTGAAAACACTAGAGAAGGGTACTCGTCCTTCTGCCTGGAGCACTGCACCGAGATCACCGTGCCGAGCCAGGCTCACTGCCCTGCGGAAGGCTTCTCCCGCTAACCGGAGCGTCGCAGCGCTCATGTGGGATGACAGCCGTCATTTTTACGTCCCAGACAAGGCCCCAGCCCGAGCCCCAGGCTCAGCCCACCCTGCCCAGCGCTCCGTATCCCCTGGCCTGGCCGGGCCCCTCACGGGGCTGATGTGGCGGTGACCGCGGGCCGTACCATGAGGTCGTGCCACTTGCGGCGGGGGGGGAAGGATGTCACTGCCCTCCGTGTGCTCGCTGCGCCCAAGCACAAACACGCCTCCTCCTCTTCCCAGAGCT
>NW_010159763.1:0-6963 GCF_000695765.1 Mesitornis unicolor
GCCGCCCCGGACTCGTGCGGGAGTGCACGGGTGAGGGCCACGGTCCGCCCCCTTCTGGGGCGGGTGCTCCCAGCGCCAGGTCAGCAGCCTGCGGAAACCGCCGGCTCTCAAGAATTCGTGGTCACGTGTTACTACCGACGGCGAACACTAAAGAAAAACGGTTGCACAAGCCCCGCCGTGAACGTTCACTGCATTCACTGCAAACGCCGTGTCGCGACAGTCCGCGAGTCGTGGGAGCAACGGCTCCTCCTGCCCCCGGACTCCCTCACTTTCACACCTTGCTCCTGTTCTTTAACCTGATACTTGTATCAGCGTTCTTCCTGTTACCAGTGCCCTGAAGGATTCCGCTTTGTGCTCCTCCTCCGCTATCTGGTTATTCCTTTAGAAAAATCAGTCCGTTTTTTGGAGAATGCTTTACACCATCCATCATGCAGAAGTTACTGGGAAAAACAGCGTCACCGGGATTGGCAGAGATGCATCTTAAGACTTTTACTGAGCAGCCCAAAGCTTGGAGCGGAACTTGTCCTGTCTAACAAGCTATATGCATTTTTACATAATCTTAGAGCAATTAGCAAATCAGCCATTTCTAGTAGCAGGCACCTGGATGTCTACTTTTATTGAGGTATTCTGTTTTGCTCTTTGTTTTACCATTTTAGGTTCTGTTTGGACTTAGGACAAATTGTTTTCCGTTTATATTTGATTTTGAGGAAACAAGAGGTGAAGCCAGTAGCATGAGGCTTACTGTCCATTTTGTACAGCCCAGGGTGATAAAAGAGTTGTAGTGGCCAGGTTTATTTCTGCATCGTGTATATAAAGCTGCTTCTTCCAGGCAGTGGGAGTGCTGGTCTAAATTCAGGCCTGTTAACAACCACGCACGGTGCTCGGTGTCTGGACCAGCCTGCGTTGGCTGGGCTGTGCCAGGCGCGGTCTGGGTCTGCAGTGGAGCCCCACGTAACGCCCAGTGCGCACCATCGCTATGCAGACCTTCTGAGGCAGCCGCCTTCATTAATGATGAATGTCCTCGCTGATCTACAGCTGTGATTGCACTCCTCTTCTAGGTGCTATTGTAGAGAAACATTGACCCAATAGGAGTGATCATTTTAAAGAAATAGTCAATTTTTGTACATGTAAGATTTAATGTATAACTTGTTTGAAGCTCACTTGAACATTTGCAAGACCTCCATAAAGCATGGACCCTACAAAAACCTAATTGCGGTGATGTCCTCTTCACATACAGGGACACTTTATCTGCCATTTCAGTGTCCTTCCCCCCCGCCCCGCAGCTCTTTTTTAAACCTTTGCAGCATTACTGTCTAGTACATAACATTCTCATGAGAAAGAAAATAATTTTTAGATGCAAAGGCGCTTGTGGCTGCATAGAGAAGATGTGAAAGATAACATTCATCAAATATTAAAAAACAAACAAACCTGATAATAACAGCCATGAAAAGTATTTGCTTCAGGCAGGCAGCAATACTGAGCACTGCTGCCATTACTGGTTCCCATCACCCACAAAAACTGCCCATGCAGATTTCCATTGCTGTGCAGCTTAGGTACCGACTGGATGCACAAAACCTGATGGCTCATCAGAAGCTCAGAGACCTGTCTGTCTTTCCCAGGCATCGCTGTGCCGGGGCTGTGCTGCTGCACTCTGGGTGGTTTGTCCACTGCTGCACAGAACGCTTGCGATGCACCAGCATTTTGCACCGAGGTCTCCTAAGTGAAGCCCAGGAGCTTCATATAACAAGGTCTTGTAACAAAAATCCCACAGACGTTAATGCAGTAGTCACTGCATATTTGTGAAAGTCAAATACACCCCTGACCTGCTGTAATGGCTTCAGTTGTTCTGTGAAACAGTGATTCAGTTGAAATCCAGTTTTGACTTTGAGAGAGCTGCGAGGGGATGTTCATTTAAAACTCAGCTGTGTGCACCTTATTTTTATGTATTTTTTGCATGGTTCATAAGGACGAAACTAAACAAGGAATAGTTAAAATTGCACTGCGTCTTCAATATTTGTATTTAAAACAGTCCCATACCTTATTTGTAACTTCAGCTGTAGTGAAATTTCTGGCTATGTTGTAGAGATGATTTTGGTTAGATAACCGTCCCAAAGTCTACAGACTGTAATTGCTTTTTGTCTCTTAGGGATCTTCGCCATGGGAGCTGTCGTAGCCGATGATGGCCCATCTGGTGTTAAAGCCCCCGACGGAGGCTGGGGCTGGGCTGTCCTTTTCGGCTGTTTTATCATCACAGGATTCTCCTATGCCTTTCCTAAGGCAGTCAGTGTCTTCTTTAAAGAACTCATCCGGGAATTTGGCGTTGGCTACAGTGACACTGCATGGATTTCCTCCATTCTGTTGGCCATGCTTTATGGAACAGGTAGGTATTTTGTTTTTGAAACAGTATTTGTCAATCATACAGCCATTTACAGCGTGAATCATGATTGCATATCGATACCTGTGTGCAAGTAAGGCAGTCCAAAGAACAGTAATTATTAATCACATAAATCCAAAAGTTACTTAAGCACATGCAGCCTGCACAGAAATCTCTGTAACTCAGTACTAAAGATGATGAAAAACTGCATGGCACTCAGGACAAAAAAGAGTAAGTATTTGACTGCAGAGAAAAGCACACCCTTCTGGACTGGCCTGACAGCAGACCGAGTACGGGAAGACTCCTAGAGCCAGCTTGGTTGGCAAAGACCTTCAGTATCATCGAGTCCAACCGTAAACCCAGCAGTGCAAAGAAGAAATGCAAACTGACATAAAATCAGTTGCAAAAGCTGGTTTGTCTGAGGAACTGTCGCCTGCTCTTCTTGCCTAGGTCCGCTCTGCAGTGTTTGTGTCAACCGCTTTGGCTGTCGCCCCGTCATGCTGGTGGGGGGCCTCTTTGCCTCCATGGGGATGGTGATAGCCTCCTTCTGCACGAGCATCGTTCAGATCTACCTGACTGCAGGCGTGATCACTGGTGAGTCGCGTGCGTGGGTGGAAAAGAGTCGGCTCATGTCCTGCTTTAAGGTTGGAGCTCTGTGTAAGTGACAAGTGTCTAAATGATCGGGATCATCCAAATGGGCTTTTATAAAGATGGCAGATAAATGTGTAATTAAACTGTCATATATATTTTTATCAATGTTAATTATTTTTTATGTTGGCCACTGGTGTAATCAGCAAAGTTTAACCATAAAGTACAAGAATACTGCGGAGGTGGAACGCTTTTACAAATGTTATCTTAGAATTCTTTTGCCCATTTCTCTTAAGTCATGAACCAGAAAAACTGTAATTAGAATCTTTTTTAATAGTGATATTGTAGGCCAGCATTAATTGTTATGTACCCTCTGCTACAGGTTTGGGTCTGGCACTGAACTTCCAGCCATCGCTCATCATGTTGAACCGATACTTTGACAAACGCCGGCCCCTGGCCAACGGGCTCTCCGCTGCCGGGAGCCCGGTGTTTCTGTGCGCTCTCTCGCCGCTGGGGCAGGTACTACAACACCAGTATGGCTGGAGAGGAGGATTCCTTATCCTGGGCGGGATGCTGCTCAACTGCTGCGTGTGTGGAGCATTAATGAGACCTTTGGAGCCACCCAAAACATCTGAAGCTGCCAAAGAACCAGCTGAGAAGAAAGTGAAGAAAAAGCTGCTGGATTTCAGCGTGTTTAAAGATGGTGGTTTTGTAATCTACACACTAGCAGCATCTATCATGGTGCTTGGCCTCTTTGTTCCCCCAGTTTTTGTTGTGAGTTATGCCAAGGATTTAGGGTATCAAGACACCAAAGCAGCTTTTCTGCTGACTATTCTGGGATTCATTGATATCTTTGCTCGGCCTATTTGTGGAATGGTAGCTGGTCTTAAATGGGTTAGACCACGCTGTGTCTACCTCTTCAGTTTTGCTATGATTTTCAACGGCTTTACAGATCTCATGGGTTCTATGTCTGTTGATTACGGAGGCCTGGTGGTCTTTTGCATTTTCTTTGGCATTTCTTACGGAATGGTAGGTGCTCTGCAGTTTGAAGTCCTCATGGCTATTGTTGGCACTCAGAAGTTTTCCAGTGCTATCGGTTTAGTGCTCCTGGCAGAAGCTATGGCTGTGCTCATCGGTCCACCATCAGCGGGTAAGTATCCCATTTAGTTCAGAACTCAAAGTCATTTGCACTGTATGCATTAACACAAGTGGTACGATAAGGGAGCAGAGCACAGGATGAGTCACTCGAGCAGCGCACGTTGTGCTGGCGCTGCGCGCGCCGATGAGCTGCTGCAGTTAGAGCTGAGACGGGGGCATGGACCTTTTCCTTCCCGGCTCTACCTCAGGACTGGTTGACTTGCCAGCTGGAGATGCTGCTCTTCCTCCACTGAACGCCTACATTGGAACAATATCAGTAGATGGCTAACACTGTATGAGATGAGTTTTACACACAGGGTGAATAACTCTTGTGAAGTTCAGACCTCTTTGGAGCTGAGATTCAAAACATGAAACCTGTCCCTTTTCTCTGGGAAGTACTAGGGTAGGTACTCTACACCCATGGTAGATTTGGAGGAGGAAAGAAAATGTCAGAAGGAGATAAAAAAAAAAATCTTACACAGAGGACAATAAAGCTGGGCTGTTTTAAGGAGGGTGGTCTGCTTCTATCGCACGTCTCACAACCCAAGAATAAGGGGATGTTATAAAATACATTAATTTGAATTAAAAATTTCAAATTAATCACTAATAAAGGAATATACATTTTAAAGACCTTGAACTGCAAAAAAAACCCACCCAAAAACACCAAATACCACCCAAAATTCACCAGTTCATTGGCATAAAATGTTTACTCTTGATACCAGACACTAAAAAGCATCAAGTATCTTTACTGTGACAAAACAGAGCTGCGTGCTGCTTCCTCTGGCCTCCACACCTTCCCTCCTGTGCTGCCACCTCCACCGAGCCCTGTGAGAACTCCCCTTGACTAAAGCATCACAATCATACTCCAGACCGACCATTAAATAAGATTTGTGTTTTAAGCAGACAGTACAGAGTCATTTAAATGTGTGAAGAAAGCAGAAAAAAACCTCGTTGTAAGGTAAGAACTTTTGTCAATTACCTGGAACGTTGTGTTTTTCAGGAAAACTCCTGGATGCAACAGGGAGGTACATGTTTGTTTTTATTATTGCTGGAATTGAAGTTACCACCTCAGCACTCGTACTGGCCTTGGGAAATTTCTTCTGCATTAAGAAAAAACCAGAAGAACCACATACGAAAGAAGAAGCAGCAGAAAGAGAGGAATTAAATAAATCTGAAGACAAAGCTCCCGAAGATGCCAAGGTGGACTCTATTGAAGTGGAGCAGTTTCTGAAAGATGAGCCTGAAAAAAACGGCGAAGTCGTAACTAACCCGGAAACGTGTGTGTGAGCATGACAGGAAACCAAAAAGGCATTGAAAACAAAAAGAGTTTCAACACTATTTATTTTAGAAATAGAACTAGTTTAGGGCTGGGCCATCTGCTTTATTAACTGGAGGCCGGTCAGCTCATCAGGTCTTTCTGGAAGCTGGTGAGCTAGACAACCTTTTGTCAGCAAGTCAGCTTTATCAGTAAGAGGTGGAGCATTGTGGTTATTCTTTTTATGTAAACTAAAAAGCTTTTATAAACACAAGTAGAGTCTTGCTATGCTTCACCAGAAACTGCTCACTTGGAAGAGATATAGGAAGAATATATTTTAAGAAAAGTGGAATTTTATGTATGTTTTCAGACAATATTGGTGTTGTGCAGCTAAATATAATTTCCCTTTCTGTGTTCTTTGTGAAGGGGAACGAGTTAAAAAAAAAGAGAAAAATCTCAGGAACATAAAGGTCTCCATTAGGTTTTTGAATTTCTTACTTTTTTAGATTTTTAGACTAACTGGCTCAGCCCTAGTTTAATTTTGATAATATCTGTTGCTTTGATTCATGTAAATGTCTTTCTGAGTTTTGTGTAAACCTGTAACCTTTGTGATTCTCACCCGAAACGCTGTACGTGGAGGCGTTACAGACGCTGTCCTCAGCAGGTCACACCCGCACTGTTCTGAGGAAAAGAAAATAAAGTGAGCAGAATCGACCCCGACACCGCGAGCAAAGGCAGCCCACGGTTACACGCACGGCTTTCAGTACAGCTTCCCTGCAGCACTCAGAAATATTACGAGTAACATGGAGAACACTGATGCTAGGTTTAGTAGAATCTTCCCAAAGAGCGCCCATGTTATATGTAAAATAACAGTGTGAGTTTCCAGGTGACCTATGAGTTAGAGTGAGTAGACTTATAACGGACTGGACTATTTTGAAACACGTCAGCAATCTTTAAAACGCCCCGATAGCAACACAGGAAGGCCCTGACCCCCTCCTGCTCCCTTGTCCCGCTCAATCTGTGCAAGCTCAAGGAGCCGGTGCTGCTGGCCGAGCGCTGGTCACGGCTGCGGCAGCGACACACAACGACCCAGGGATCAGGGAACGGGGCTGCCCCTGCTGCTCCTCGCACCAACGGGACAGCGAGGGCCTGGGCAGCCCTCACATCTGCTCTGGCAGTGCCATAGGGGAGGACACAGATCAGACACGGCAGGGACAGCGCATCTGAGGACACGCGGGAAGGGAAAGATGCACCGCGAGGATGCTGAATAGGAGAGGAAGGGAAAAGGAAGGTATTCTATACATTGTCTTTTTTTCCACCCAAACTCATCCAAGAAATGTTATCTTTTATATAAAACCATGCTACTGCAACCCACCTCTTCAGATAAGTTTATGAAAAGCTCTCTAGGCTTTGTGACTGCAGTAACAATCTTCAAAACAGACTAATTGTAACAGATTCCGTTTTCTTGTTAATGACTGAAAACTAAAAGACCCTAATCCCTTAAAACCCTGTATCTCTCTCAAAAAATAGCATCATTAGTTGTTTCAAACTCAACCGTTTTAACAGAAACAAACAATGAATGCAACAGAGTGCCAAAACCATGAACCGC
>NW_010159763.1:6994-30881 GCF_000695765.1 Mesitornis unicolor
AACGGAACTCCAAGTAGTTTCTTCAAAATGGTTTTGCATTGTTAGGAAAACCTTGCACAGAAATTTAAAGGGATCATGATCTTTTATTTTTTGAGTGATTTTAAAAAGAAATGGATGCTGCACTGAATAAACTTTATTTTTATATTGCATATAGTGCATTACTTTAAAACTTTTTGTAAATCTAGAGGCAGGAATTGCACTGGCACGTCCTTGCTATAAGAACTTGGTCACCTAACTTAGCTCCAGTTTGCTAAAGACTGAGTTGGCACCTGGAACACAGCACTGCGAGAGGGCAGAGGAGAAGGGAATCCACAGCTCAGGCCGTGGCATCCCTGGAGGCTGCTGCAGATGATCCGGGAGGGCCTGCAACAGCTTTCAGACGGGAGCTCCCTGCTCGTTTCGAAAAGCAGAAACCTTCCCTAAGGTGAATTCAGAGTCTCAAATTTTTGTCTTACTGACAATTCTTAACAGATTTCTTTGCTAGATAATGCTATTCTGTTATCACAGAATGAAACGGTTATTCCTTTGACCTCAGGTTTTGGCACAATTTTAAGTTTCTGTACATTCTGCAAACTGTCCAGACTTTAGTGTCTCAAAAATCTGGGCTTATCATACCAATGTTCCAGACTCTGTTTCATTTTCTGTATGTAATGCCTTCATGGTTAAGCTGGAAACAAGGAGTTGTAATTGTATGTGAATGGGACAGAAGAGGAAGTTAAGACAAGGGAAACGCATTTCAGCAAGACACTGTGACTAATTTCTAAGGTAGAGCTATGGTGTGCACAGGAAGTGCCCCACCGGCCTGTGCAAGCTCTCTTCCTCCACTCGCTGCTCTCGCCAGCACTGCCAGAGCACCCTGGTGCTGTTTTCAGCACAGCCCCACCAGTGCAGTGCAGCGTTTGTGTGAGCAGGAGACGCTCGCTGCACGAGATCAAACCGCAGCGCTGTTATGGACTGCGAGAAGTAAGCACTGGAATTTAATCTGCTAAGCAGTTCCACACAGGCTGTAAAATCTTGTACTGTTTTCATTATTTAGAAGCATCAACACAGATATGAGAAAACCCTAATGCAGATCTCTTAGCAGCGTCAGAACTGGCAGGCGCGAGAGTAACTCCTGAGTCCTGGGGCCAGTTCAGCTCCTGCTTGCACCCGGTCCCAGTCCGCAGTGACACCAGGGCTGTGCTCGCCCTACAGCCCTGTTCAGCTGCCTTGATTTCCACGGAGACTGACCCCACTGACGGGAAGGAAACCTCCATGCAGGAGGGCAGCTGCAGGCCAGCGGGCCTGGCTGTGCCGTGGCACGTACCCAGCTCCCCCGTGGACGTGACCCAGGCTTCACAGGGAGCTCCAGTTTGACCCCTCTGCCTATCCCAGGATGTTTCACAAGAAAAGGAAGCAGCAAGGCCTCCAACAGCACCTGGGAACTGTTAGATAGAGGCAGGGTTGTATTGACAAGAACAGCCTGGCTCCTTAATAATTTAACTCTGCTTATTGGAAATTCACAAGGAATTGCTTTTAAACCCCCTCCAGGTATTTTGGTACAGTATTTCTTTGATCTTACCACCACTGAGATCCCTGTAAGTGCAGTTCGTGAGATGCTCTCTTTCACGTATTTGGAGGATGTGCATGGTGGGGTCACAAAGCACTGCTAAAGAGGGACAGGAGCCGAGCAGCTCCATGCAATGTCTGCCAGGGTGAACCCTTGTTCAGCCTTCACCTGCTTAAGGTTTTGTGACTTGAAAAAAGAAAAGGGAAGAAAAGGGCAAGGGAAGGAAGGAAATTACACAACTGAACAGCCAAGCAACCAAAGACAACACTGTAATTTGCCCTTGCATCAAACACTATTGGACAAATTGAATTCTTTAGACACATAATTCTCACATCTATTTAAGCAATCTGTAAGGGAAACAATCAAAAAACACAAGTGCAAAAAATCCAAGTATTATACTATAAACAGTTTAAAGATAGTTTTCACAGATTACTTCTCTGAAACTAAGGAGCGGTCTTTTGGTGAACAGGCTTGCATTATTTTTAAAGCTTTTTAGATCTTTGTACATTCTGTAAGTGGTGTACTGTAGGATTTATGGTTAAAATATTGTATTTTTGATGATGTAATGGATGTTAGGCCCTTAATTTCTAATGCCAGGAGAGGGTGTGTGTATAAATGCCTGTAACACACAATATATGAAGAGGTGTGTGCGTGTGTGCATATCCACACATGGGTACGTATCAATCTATCAAACATGCGAATTCCCAGCAGAGCAGAACAGAGGCAGTTTGCCTGCTTACTGACAATGAGCGATGCAGAGTGAAAACTCTTCTCGCCCTCCTCCTATACAAAGGTAAGTTGGCTTTTTAAAAATTTCTAAATAAAATATCTTGTGGCTATTCAGAGCCTAGAAAATCTCAGCAGAACTGAAAATCTTAAAGTGCTGCAGCGATCTGTTTTAAATCAGAATCTCTAGATTTTGTTTTTCTCCGGTCCTTAAATACATTACAGCAGTACCTGCTGAAGGTATGGTGCGAAGGACTGGACAGATCTTGTGCTTGTTATTATTAAATCCCATTCAAACAAATACACACGTTCGACAATGGAAAATCACTCTCTAAAAAGAAATTAAAACATACCCCTAACCAAGCGATCAAGCTTCAAAATGAAAATCCAAAATACACTCACGTACGCACCTTTGTTATGTCCCAAGGAAAAGCTCCAGTTGGGCAGGGGGATTTCAGGAGAACACAAACTCTTACCCGCTACAGCAGCCAGCACCGCCGTGTGTGTGTGTGTGTGTGTGTGTGTGTGTCTGCCACAGCCGTCTTCAGGATGACGGGAGCGCACTTCCGTCCTGTGCGAGATGACTTCTGTTTCTTGTTAATGCACTTTAATGTAATGTGTACATTTATACTTAGATTTTTTTTTATGCTTTTCTAGTAAACTGTTGCAAATGTAGTGAATAAATACTTGGTTGTCAAAAACCACGGGAGTGAGAAAATAAGCTTAGAAAAAGTAGCTTCAACACCCAGATTTGGAAATTTGGCTTCATTTGCACATGCTCAAATACCTCTATGGAAGCAGAGTGCTTATAGAGAAGAAAATAAGAGGTGACACCAAGCTGACAGTCAGACAGAATTTAACGTGGGCAAGGGGACCGCTTTTGCCATAACTCACAGTTTGTCCAGTTCCAAAATGGAAACGGGCTCCTGCTGTAAATTATCTGGACTGCGATTATAAAGCATCAACTCATTAAAAAGAATAGCTACTGATTTTATGGTGCTCCATGTAGAAATTATTGTTCTTGTCCTCTGAAGAGCGCTCCAGGTTTTGTTTGCCTGATTTATAAAGCCCTAAACACTTGGAGTGTTAGGGAATAGCTGTCCCTAGTGTCAAGTGATACTCTTCAGAACTTGAAAGCTCCTAAGAAAACACAGTCTAGGAATTAATTTACGGTGGGGTTTTGGGCGTCCTGTGTACCCCAGCTAAGACTGGCTCCTCAAGGCATAGTCTCAAGGCTACACCCAAGTGAATCCATGAGAGTCTCTTTGGTGTAACAAGAGCTATGTTTTGCTATCTGGCAGCGATCTCGCAGGCTCACACGTATTTGTGCCTAATTCTGCGTATCTCTGCTGAGAAATTTTGGAGAAGTCTCTCCAAGCTCAGCTTCAAAAGTTTCTCTGTATAGTTACACTGAAAAGATCATAGGTCTAGTTTACATAAAAGCACATGTGTGCATAAACATATGATTACCTTCTTTATGCTAGTTTAGTTAAACTGGCAAGACTTAAGGTGTAATCAAAGGCTTTGCTACCCCGCTGACCAGGTCCAGCCCCGTGCTGCTGCAGGAATGAATGTTACCGGGTGGGCCAAAACGACAGGATGGATTAAGACGCAGTCAGCACATCCTTGACACAGAAAACCAGAGTTTGCATCTTTGCCTCTGGTACTCGGAGTCTGACAGAAACAAGGAGTCAGGCCATTTGCAGGGGAGGGAAATGGGCACAATCTGAGATGCACAGCTGCTGTTCCCCACTGCTGGACCTGCAGAAGGAAGGTGACCTACCCATATTCTAAGAGTAAACAGCTTTGACAACAGCAGAGCCCCTGCATATGAGAGGCAACAGAATCTGTCATTGCAGCAGGCTTCTCGACGCTCCTGGAATAGAGCTCATCTCTGCACCAGCGCTCTGGGAAGTGCCTTGCTCGTGGCAGTCTGTGCCATCCACAGCCCTGCGCTTGTCTGAGAGCGGGGAAAGTTCAGAGAGAGTGAAAAGCTCCTCACCTCCAGGTACCTCCTTGATCCTCCTCTGACCTCACCTCTGCTGCATCATCCCATCAACTCCAGCTGGCAGCTGTCCTCGCTACCTCCAGGTGAACGCTTCGAGCAGGAGGAAATGAGAACGGCTCTTGCTCTTCCGACTCTCCACCCACTGCTGTTTCAGCAGTTCAAAGGCTTTCACTGGAAAACTCTGAACCCAATCGAGAAGCATATCTAGATTTTAGTATTTTAAATTCTTAAGTAACAAAAGATTTCTCAGTCTGGCTGAAAAATGTGGCATAAGATCCAGTGGCTGGCAATTTCAGACAAACTTAAAATACAACTTCTTAGAAGTGAGAGCAGAGAAACATTTGCTCTTCGGGGTCTTTTAAGGTAAAAAAAAAAAATCTGTGGATGACCTTAACATCCTGTGGATCGGTTTATCAGGATTATGGGAAATACCAGAAGCTCTGCCTTGCCTTTCTGCCTGTAACACTTGCAGCTCTGAACCACGCTGAGGACTGTAATTAAACTAAATGTTTTGTCTGGCTATGAGATCAGGACTGGACATTTTCTTGCTAGTGCACAATGCAGCAAACGAATTCCTGTTCTGTTCCACATCCCACCCTGCCCCAACTATCCTGGACTGGTCACAGCAAAGAAACAGTAGAACGGGGCTTAATGCTTCAGCACGATACACACAATTTCCCTTTTTTCCACATGCCAGTATTTGTCCATTATGCTTATACGATCTTGTCCACGCATTCTGAGTCAAGAATTTTCCCAAAATGAGATTAACAAAGAACATTAGCTTAAAAAATATTTTTGTTTTGCATTCATCAAGTGCTGCTTTTGTAAAGCAAAAGTTAAAGAACAAAACACCTTTTTATTTCACTCTTTTACAAAGATTAAATATTCTTGAAAGGTACATGCACACTCTAGCCAATTATCTACCCACACTTCTGTAAATTCACTGCAAAGATTCTTGTCGGGAAATTAAATTTCTGAAAGTGCTGCCTTGGACAGATTTTAGGGAGGAGCTGGCACTCGGGCCTGGACTGTGGGGAAACACAGACAAGGAACGGCCGTGCTGATGGCACCGCTCCCCGCTGGAGAATGAGGGACGAGGCGCCTCCACTTCTCTGTGCTGTCCTCCGAGGGAGACTGAGCACGTTCATGAAGTTACCAGGGAATACATGGACTCCTGAAATGCTTTTACTTCATCTCTCAAAGTGTAGGATTTATTTTCAATTGTTTCCAAGGCACTTGCAGCACAAAGAATTCGGGAACTCTGTAACCATCCAGAGGATGTAGAACAGCAGCACAGGGGGTATTTTCCACATAAAAGCACACAGCCAGTTCCAAATGAAAACTGTGAGGATGAATTACATATACTTACAACTTTTAAAGGCCCGCTAATCAGAAACACAGAGGATTCCTGAAGATGCATCTGCCCTCAGATTATGAATAGACTTTTGAGAATTTCACAGCAAAAGCCAGGACTTGCATTACACAGGGCACTGTGGGTAGAACTCAGTACTTTTCTTGCTTTTTTCCTGGCTTCCGTAACTGATCAAGTCTCAACAGCAATTCTTTTCCTATACTTCCTATCAGTACAATGTATTACTTGGTAAGAGCAAGCATTTGGAAAAAAGACTTCTGGAAAAGATGCAGGATGGAAACAAAAACATTTACCTTTAAAGAGACAAAAAGACAAGCTTTCTGTGAGCGACCCAGTGAACCCCTTCTCCTCCTTCCTGCACGCCCTAAATGCTGCATTCTGGCCATGAGAACCAAAACCCTTCAGTCAAAGTTTTAGTACCACGACACAGGCATCAAACATTTGCAACTGGCAATGCTCTTTGTATGCACAGAAACCTCTCAAAATTAAAAAAAAAAAGAAGAAAGAAGTTACACCAGGTAAAGAGTAAGGATTCATTGTAAGTAAGTAAGTTACACCAAAGAAGAATAGAAGTTATTATGAATGTATTTACACACTTGTTGAAATACACAAATACAGCGGTAGTACAAATGAGTGCTCGGAGATACTGGTTTCCAATACACAGGTTTATATAGACAGTCTATTTTCTGCGTGATGGAATTTAACTATTATGAAGGACAAAAACTGCCCACAAGTGAGTACAATTCTAGAAGTCTGCAGTCAACTTTTAAGTATAGTACAGCAATCTAATGGTCCAGACACAGAGAATAAAGAGGCTGCCTTGGTACGTCCTTCTAACAGCACAGTATTAACCACAGATATTTACAAGGAAAGCACAGTGAAGTGTAAAACTGTTCAAGTGGTAGTGCACATGCCTAAAATACTGAAGTTTATAGTAACTGAGGAAACAGTTCCTTATGCGAACTTATCCATGGATCAAACTCTTCAGCTTTTCCACTACACTCTCCTCAAACACAGGTTTCCCCAGTCAGACCCAGAGCACACACAAGTAGCTAATGTTCTGAAAACATCACAGAAGAGTGATGGGTACTTAGTACGTGGGCTTTTGAGAGGGACGAGAAAGAATCTGTAAACACCAAAACAATAAAAATTACTCTTCATAAAACTTTGAAGACCAATAGGCCTTTAAAAAACTTTGTTTTCGAGCAGGGAAGAATTTTTCCAAATACCAAACTGTTCACACCAAATCTCTGCACGCACTTTCATTTCCAACATGGAACTGCCCATCACTTCAGCCACACATGAGCAGTGCCTGATACCGGACTGAGGACAGAACACCTACTGCTATTTTATCAGACTGTTTCCAGTAACAGACGCCAGGAGGAACCTCCCGTAATCCGTAACCACCAGGTGCTAACACCACCTGCAGCCGATTTCTGGACAACCTCAGCATGTCGAGCCATTCATTCCAGGCGTACTCAGTTTGAATACAGTTGGGAGTTAAATGTGGTATGCCCTGAACTGTAAAAATTTTCAACATTTCACAGCAAGAACAGGTCGCTTTGTTTTTTTAAAATAATTCTTTTTTTGTTTGTTTTTTGAGTCTTGGCATGAAACAGAGGGCCTGAATCTATGTATTTATTTATTTTTAAACATACAGATGCTGAACGAAACGTGCAAATTCACTGAAGACTCAGTAGCAGTGTGTATTTTCCACCTGCAATACCCTCCAAGCTAACCAGCCTCAGAGTGCAGGAAACTGAACTGTACCAATAAAAACTATGTTTGAAACTCTCCATTTACCCGAACTAGGCAGAGAGAGAGAGGACAAGCTTTCGCATTCTAAACCCCACAAATGCCAGTCTTTCGCTTTGTCCTTCATGTGCTTTACAAAAACAGGAATTACTTATAACCATCTCTACTATACTTAGACTCTCCTGCACGTTATTTATTTCTCCTCTTTTATGAAAAAGAACGAGTATTAAAATTCCTTTGTGTTACACGGAAAGTTGAGTGTGAATGACGACAGCAAACAGCAAAGTAAAATTCTAACAGTTTTACAAATTTCATGAGAAAACAGTCTCAGTCAGAACGGGACCATACAAATAAGCAAACAGCTTAAATAAAGTCAGATGGTTTTGATTCATTTACATGTTCCCTGCCAGACTAATTTTTTTTTAACAAGAAATTTCAAGTCATTGTATTTAGGTTTGTTTATATTCTACATTTTTAAATCAGACAAAAGCAAGAGTTCTTTACAGAGAATTAAGCCAATAATTTTAGCAAAATGATACAAAAAACTTCCTTAAACCAAGTAAAAGATTTATAGTTACAGTAGAATAATAAAAAGGGGGTAAAGTCTGCCGCCTGTGGAGGGAGAACTGAAACGGCCATCCGAATGCAGGCGGTCCACTCTGTAAACCATCTTTCTTTTCCAGCCCTGTCACCACAGGGCTCTCTTAAGGTCATTGGGTTTCTGGCACAAGCGTCCTGCAACGGCAGCTGCTGGAGTCTGTCCCTGTTCCTCCAAGTGCCCTTAAGTCACATGGAGAACTCCAACCGTCACATTTCCACTCTAGTTTAGGGGATTTTTGCTAGTAAAGCCATTGGTAACATAGGAGATCAGCCATGCATTATCTGCCCTCCACGGCAACACAGTTCTCATCGGTGCACAGCAGACTGGAGCACACTGGGAGTGACCCGAGCAGGAATCTACCAAAGCCAAAAAACAAGACAACATCAGCATAGATCCTTCCCGTTAACACGTGAGGGGCTCTCAATGTACTTTCAAATACAGCATTGCCAAAAGTCAGCGTGTGAATTTAAAATCCAATGAACTATACAATGTTTCGCACCCACCTGTAACTACACGAAGTTCCCTCTATTTTCCTCCTTTATTAGAAGTTAACATGGAAAATTCACCTTTGCAGCCAGAGGTGATGTTTTGAAGAAAAGTAAACAGAGCATAAACATGCACAGAAGAAGAACAAACCAGATGAAACCTCTATCAGTGTGCAGAAACAGACTCAGTGAATAATTAAGTTTGGGGAAAAAAATTCCAACATGAGGGTAAAAAAAATTATTTTCAACGGCTTTTCATTTTCCATGGGACATTGTGCTAAAAGACACACCATTAATTTCCATAACTTGACCTACTTCAGTAACAGTGTAACATTATTTCAAGAACATTTTCACTGTGAAAGTGAAAAGCAACCAGACATCACAGCAATTCAAGAAGCGAGAAATGTCAAAGTAGCTGAATCAGTATTCAGTATTAATTTCAGTTGTTAACAGCTACAAATAGTAAGGCATACAGTAAAGGCCAACCAATGCAGACGCAATCCTGAGCAGACCAAAATCTGCACGTCTCCCGAGCACAAGCTTGCAATGCAAAGCTCAAGGTTTGCCTTTTTTAAAGATACTTTAAATTTTGGTTTTGGATAAGGTTTGATAATTGGACTTTAAAGTGTTAAGCTGCCATTAACAGTTTGATCTTTTCCATGTTACAAACTGTTCACAAAGCAGCTTGTGCACAGTCAGCCAAGCACACAAAGCAGGAGAAAAGGGACGAGGAGTAGCAGGGCTCTTCACCAACCAATGACACAGGATTAGTGCAGGCTTAGGCTTTACAGAGAAAGTGAGGCAGCAGACAGAGTTATACAACGGAATTTATTAAGGAACAGAAAAATCTCACAGCCTTTTTTAATGAGAAGCAAAGCAAAGAAGCTCCCAAAATACTTAAGAAAGCATCCTTCAGCCATCAAGGTTCAGATTCCAACTGAAACTTGTTATTTTCCCGATGAAACCTGTTATTGCCAAAAGCAGCACAGACTGAAAAGGCAGAAGCTGCACAGGGAAGGCAGAAACTGCTATGGCACCGAACAGTGGAAAGGAGTTCTGAATATCCAAATCCACGTCTGTCTGCCTCCGAGATGCTCACGTTCAAACTATTCTCATTAGTGTGTGAACATTTTTTTAAACACAGATCTGAACAGATCTGAGTATTTTTTAAATGACAGCTCATAAGGAATGGAAAAGAACGTAAACCAGTGAGAAATGGGTAGGGCTGTAGCAGAACATTCCATTCACGACAAGACAGCCCCATTTCAGTAATGGTCAATTGAGTCTTCAGACAAGTATTTTGGTTTTACGATTCTGAAGCAGATCTGTTTTTGAATGGATGACACACTGCTGCATGAACATCCCTGGAAAGACATGTTATTCTCAAACAGTTTAAATTTACACTTTGTTATTTTATTTTACCGTTGATGCTTGAACAATTTTAGGGACTTTTAAAGTCACTATTTTTGTAAATTGTGCTTAAGAGTCCAAGTGAAACAGCAGCAATAATTCAACTTTTGGAAGGACATTTAAGTTAGAGAAAAAGCAGTGCTCCATCAAGCATCTGACCAGAAGGCACAGGTACAACTATGAGATAATGTAAGGAGAAGCAGCAAGGTCAGCTGCTTCCAAAGATTTCTTTTCCCCACCCCATCCAAAGTGTTGGTGTCTAACGAGAAGCACTCACCCAGTGCTGCCTTCCAACGAAAGGAGACGAGCAGCTACTTGCCATGGTGTTCGAAAGGAATGCTATTCTGAGGTAGGGGAAAAGACAGCAATTTGTAACAGTTCCACTGCCCCCATGTATAAAGATGTCTAACAAATACCCAACCTAAACTCGCAGCAGCAAACGTATCTTGAGGAGCTCCAATCTCAGACTTCGGTAAGACATTTCTATCCTACCAAGATATACGTAAAAGGAACAAATCATGATTCCTCAAAGAAAGCTGGCAGGGTCAGAAGAACAGCGCAGAATACGATGCCTATTAAGATGGACATATGGAGAAAGATTTGCTCATTAGGAGATGGAAAACATGGAGGCTTTGGAAGGATGTAGCTTCTTCCCCAGGGAAGCGGCAAAACACAAGTTGTTCAATGCCAGTGTTGGCTACAGTCTTCTGAAAACTTCTCCTGTCAAAGAGACTTAATCAAACACTTCTTTGAGCAGCATTCCAATCTTTTCTTCCAACTAGAGAGAATACACCTCCCTTACCTGTAGGAATTATGCACAGCAGTGACTGTTGGGTGCTGAACATGCTACATTCAGGAAAAAAAATTAAACAATTTACTGTATACAATGACCAGTCCCACTGAGGTAGGCTTTTAGAGGATTGAACCTTCTGTGAAGGGAAATGAAGGTTACTCACCCATAACTAGACTCCTGATCACAGCTTTCAGATGCAGTCTGCGCAACATGGACCAAGAGAACTGACTCAAAGCAGCATTTGCTGGGATACTCACGAGCCCCTTCACTACGTTTCTTAACATTTTAAGACTGACGTAAGGAGACGTAATAACAATTCACTCCTAGAGCTCGAGAGCAGAAGGATCTCTTAACAGATGGTATGATTTTCTGTCCAGCACAGACCACAACTCTTCGTTGCACTGAGACCTGTAATTTAGGCTTGCTTTAGACCTGACTATACCACCTAGAAAAGAATCCAGTTTTGATGCACAGGCAAAGGGGGCAGATGATCTGCTTCTAAAATATGTTGTTTTGGTGGCTAACCAGCTTCCCTTAGACCTCTGCTCCACTTCTCGTATTAAGCAATAGGTTCTTCACAGATGTTTTCTGCGTAAACATCAGTTCCTGTTAAAATCACTGTCTCTAAAATACTACGACAACTAACTCAAGATGATCTCTTACCTTTCAGAAAAACTGAAAATACACGATTTTGAAGCTCTTGCATTGCACAATCTGTTCTCCCAAACTGAATTTTCATGGCTCCTTTCTGTGTTATAGTTTTCCAACAATTATAGATACTGAGAATTGAACTGGGCATAATGTTCCCACATCTGTCTCATTAATGATGTGAAATAACCTCTCGATTTCTGTTCAGTACTGTACCATACAGAGTCAAGGATTACATTACGTTCTCTCCAACATCACGCCTAAAGCCTCCTCAGTCATTTCTTACCACAGAAATAGTTCCCACATGTAAGACAACGGGCTCCACTCCTTCACCCTAACCTGGTTGTGCAGTACAGCAGCAATACACATTTTATTTCAACAGGCTTTACCTGACTGTTCAAATCTCACTAACGTTTATCGCTGTCAAATATCCCACAACTTGCAGGTTTTTAACTGTTACATTCACTTCCGTATAATCGAGAAAAGTACTGAATAACATGTGGCATAGAATTTACGTAATTTCATCAGAAACACTTCCGTTCCACTAACCACTTTGTAGACGTGCTAGTCGTTACTCCAATAAACAATGTTACAAAGCACTAGTCTTTCTAACGAGAATTATTTGGGTACTATGTGCACACTATCTTGGACGTGGGGAATACACATGACACTTATTTTTCTACCCTTACCAATTACTATTTTTCCCTGTGAGTGTGAAACGTCTCTGAGAAGACCTATTTTCCATTAGAGAATTTTGGTTTGTATTATCTACATTCCCAGCCTTAGTCTTCAGTTTCAGTCTGAACTGACCAAAATTTATTTTGGAAACCAGAAAGATAAAAATGTGGAGTCATCTATAAGAAGCCTCCTGAGAGGTAAGTAGCTTTTGTCATCTGTGCATTTCCACTGCCCAGAGTTTATCGAGCAGTAGCCCTTCCTCTGGATGACAGAGGTGGAGATTACAGATGCAACGTTGCCTTACTAAACCAAATAAAGTAACAAACATAACTTATCAAGTTATAAGCAACTCTAACAAGCGTAGTTCTTAACATAAGACATCTGCAGATGTGCATGGCAAACTTTAAAAGCTGCCTTCTACCAGGAGTATGGTTTAAGCACTTCCCAAAAAAGGAACAGTGGAGGCAAATTTACCTAAGACTTGCAAAGGAAACACCACACTTGGAGTGGGCCTGCACAAACCACTGCTGCCCCTTACTGTTCTCTGACAAGAAACAGTGTGGATGATTTTCTGTAATCTTACACCTAGCCAAAATCAAACTTGCTGTGCAAGTTGGATGCTTTAGGTCTTCCTGACTAAGAACAAGGCATAAAGATAACGGGAACCCCTGGCTTTGTCTGGTAACCTGGTTAACATCTAAGGATAAATTCTGATTACGGAAGAAATACTTTAATGTTGCGAAGATAAGAGCGTAAGCTACGAAAACTTGCAACTTGAGCCATCTTGCCTGCTCTGAGTAAGCACGAACAGGGAAAATGAAGAGTGAATTTTCTCTAATGAGCTCAGGGGGAAGAGTTATAAGGTAAAATCTAGGTAAATGTCTCTTGCCTTCCAAATCCGAGGGGCTCATGGGAAGCTATTTAAATTATACTACAGTCACCATGAGTGGAGACCAGCAGTGCTTCACTGCCTTGACACGAACTAAATGAAGACAACGGATGAGGAATGATTAAGTCTAACAAACCTCGAGGAGATCCTGACTAGGCTGCAACTGGGATTGCTAAGAAGTCAAGCAGAGTGTTAAAAAGGGTGGGTATGAAAATGTGCCATTAAGTCAGACCAAATTGTTGGCCCACACTACAAATTATACATCTGGATATTCAGAGACTACTCAAAAAAACCCCACGATCTCACACAGTCTCAGAGAATTCCCATTTTACTGGTTAGGCAGAAACAAAATCTATCTGCAAGCCCATCCGAATTACTCGTACCTTACAATGTTTAGAAAAGTGTCATGTGGACACTGAGTTACATGTTAGCAATAAAACAAAAAAACCCAAAATATATACTCCCTCCTAACATAGTCAAGTAACATCACTGCACTTATTTCTGTGAGTCCCATTAATTATTTATCTGATGGGTGACAGAGACAAAGCATCTGAGATTTGCTCAGAATGCCAGACAAACCCTGGGCATATTTACTTGACCACAAAACCATCTTTACATTTGAGTAAACGTTCAGAGGGAGCTCGGTGTCCGCACCTCACAGAGCAGCTGAGGCCAGAGGGGACCCCTGCAGATCCCCATGTTAAATCCCACCCCTCAAACTGCACCCAACCAGAGCAGGCTCATGACAACGTCCAACTGCATTCCGAGTAATCCTTGTATGGCAATTTGTGCCCACTGCCCATCGTCCATTCACTGGATATCGCTGAGAAGGGTCTGGCTGCAACTTCTTTACATCCTTCTATCAGGTAGCTATGCATATTTACAAGATTCGTAACTATGCAGAGTTCTACCCTCTTTTCTTTCATACTGTTTACAAATTTCAGCCATAAAATATTTCAACAAGAGAATTTCTGGTGACGAGAATTGTAGTGCAGTGAGTGAACAATTTAAGCTGGCAAAAACTGCTACCAAAGCCAAGACAGAAAATCTCACCTGTCTCCTATTCTCTTTCAGTCAGTTGTGTTCCTGAACAGGTCATCCCTTGTGCAAGCACAAACATTTGTGCAGCTACATGGTAAAATAATTCATTCAGCTGAAAACCAACCCAAAAAATCCCACTTCACTTTTGTTACAGCAAAATTTATTCTCCAATCCAGTTCACCCTCAGCCTTCATTACAGATATCCATCTGGCTTCCACCTAAGAGAGCATTCCCTCTGGCAGTCAGATCTTATATGTGGAACACGTACTATCCAAAATAACTAATTCTGCCAATTAAATGATGAAGCCGAAAGGAACTGTGTTAATTTTTATCAATACGCTCCGCCAACAAGGAATCAAATGAGTCCATGGCAAAACTTGGGCAGTGAGAACTCCAGCACAGCGTTCAGGCGTGATGGGAAAGCCCCAGGCGACTGCACCAGTCCTCATAACAGACTGCATTCCCAGTACCTCCGCAGTGTGCCCACAGCACAGGCGATGCCCCATTCTGGAGGTAAGACTGAAGGCAAGCTGTACAAAGCCAGGTCACATACTACTTAGGACAAGTCTGTGTGAATACCCTGAAAAAAGAATGTTTTGGCTATAGCATGAAGAGTAAAAAGTAGATTTACACATTGTCAGTCTTAAAGAGCAGCATTCTTACAATCTCTTTGCTAAGTCACCATAACCAGTGAGAATTATTTCAGTGCTGACTATGGCAAGGAATCACTGCTGTTCATCCTCCTGCCATCCTCTTCAAATAAGCCTTCTGCAACCTATCCACCATCCGCGACTGTGACTTCTCCTCTGCTCTGAATTACAGCACTGCACTACAACGTGTCTTCACTTTTGCACTTTCCTGTTCTTCACTACTTCTATCTGCACCAATATTCTCTGCGCTGTTGCTCTGGAAACATGACACAATTGCCTCTAACTTACTCTGCTTCCTCATTGATAACAGATATAATAAATGCAATGAGCACATGAGCTAAACAACATAACTGCAGGTAAAAATGCTGTATTTCTAGGAATTTGCACCATCTCACACACCAATGACTCTGTATTACTTGGAGTACTTTATGCTTATTGCTGCCAAGGTAAAAAAAAATACTAATTTTCTTTATAGTAGTCTACAGCCATATCACATAGAGTTAAAATGTCAAGTATTTATGCAAGTCAACATAATCAGTAAAAAAAAAATCAGTATGAAATCACTTCAATTAGCTGGTATGTTCTTTTGGCAAATTAACTTTATCAAATCACCCTCACTTTCCCATTACATACAAATCGTTTTTTACCTGTGAAGTTGACATGCGAGAGGTATCTTGTCGGCCTGTTAAGTCAGACGACGAGATATTGACGGGGGCACCACGATGCAATCTCATACTCACTTTCCTTTCTCGCTCCATACCAGACACTGGCCGAGGAGAGGTGTTGGCTGTGAGAAAAACTGCGTTAGGTTCTCATAACGAGAAACGGGATTATAGCACGGTCACCAGAAAAATTACACTCTCGCTGTTCACATACAGAACTTCCACAGAGGCAAACAAGAGAAATCAAGGCCTTTGTTTTACATTTACAGAAATCTAAGTAGCAATTGGCAGGTAATAAGTGTATACAAGTACCTTCAATCTACTGAAAAGCAAGGGGGAGAAAAAGACATGCAAAAAACCCAAACCCTGACCAGAGACAAATACCACCCACCCAGGTATCCCAATTCCAATTTCAAATTTCCAATGACCAGGAACAAACCGCAAATTAGAGTAGTCTGCAAGGTGCATTTCTCCAGGTACTTGCTCACTTACCAGCATGTGAAGTTGGGGTAAGAGGAGTAGAAGGAGCTACATCTTGTGTTCCTCTCAGCCTGCCAGACGCAGTGGAAGGCAGCCCACGCACCGCTGGATTTCGCGTATGTCTCAGCCTTTCCTCTCGTTCTCGCCTTTCACGTTCAGCATCTTCAGCTGCTCTGCTTGCACCCTATGGGTCAAGACTAGTGAACAACTTGGGGGATTATTGAGCTTACAGCTATACATTCAGATAAAAATACTGAAAATAAAGAACTGGACAACCCGTGAATTGAAGTTTGCTAGGACAGCAATTATTTTGGTAAAATTTCTGGAGAACTGCCACAAATTTCATCCATACAACTGCTGGGACAGCCTTCAAAATGCTAATGCGCACACACAGAGTTATGGCAGCTGGACACCCCTCAGCAGCTCCAAATGACCTGCGCTAAGATCAAGGTGGGAGCAAATAATCATTCCACAACCTGACCTGGAGACTGCCCTGCAGGATCTCAGCAGCCCGACACCTTCAAACCCTGTCACTGCAGCTCAGTCGCCACTCAACCCCACCCCACGGCTCCTGCGTCCCTGTCTTCCCTCATTTCCTGATCCTTTTTCTAGATCACAGCGTTTCTAGATTCCAATGCTGTGGAAAAACGCAAGACAATCTCACAGGATCACTTACGATACTCAAAACTGACAATGTAGTAAAGAAAAAAAAGGCTTTGAAACTATGTCAGCTACTCACAAATTTCAGCATGTTCCAGTCAAACACATAGTCATAGGAGAACCCTTGTCTGTGGAAGAGGTTTCTGAATAACTGCCTTAGATAGGAATAGTCCGGTTTGTCATCAAAACGCAAAGAACGGCAGAAATTCAAGTATGTGGCAAATTCAGCTGTAATAAAAGAAAATCTGGTTTTTTCCTTCAGCTTCACATTTGTTTTTTATAATTCTGAATTGCAAAAAAAACCCCAAAACAACACACCACCGCAAATCCAACAAACAGTGAATGTTCTAAACACAAGAAAAAGACTAACTAATACTAGAAATCTACTGAAGGCAACACTATAGCCCATCTATCAAACCAACCCTGAAAAGAAAATTATTTGTCTACGACAGAGTAGGCAAAGATCCCATTCGTCACCAGCAGAAAGGACCCAGTACCAGAGTTCTTTAACCAGTAGCTGGAGGTGTGGACAAGGACAGGTTGAAAACTACACGAGCAAATAAAGTATTTTTTTTTTGCTTTACTTTGCTTTGAATGTATTTAAACACAGTTTCTTGCAGGACACGGAACAGTACCTCTTTGTTGTTAAGTCACACAAAGATTCACGTCTGCTACCTCACAGAACACACAAAAACGAGGGGACCTGTATAAATTTCCCATGTAAGTCACACTACAATTTTAGATTTGAAGTCATCCGAACACCTGTTTTCATATGGCATGCGAAATATTAGTTACACAGCAAAAAATAATATTGTGAATTCAATGTGCCAGAGATAACAGCAGTATCAAAACACCAGCTTTTGAGTTCAAGTCTTTTCAGCTGAAATAATAGATATAATAATATATAAATAATTTACATTAAGGAAAAAAAATCTAACAAACAACACAAGAAAAGTTGGTTAGTCTTCCCTGCCTGTTAACCCCAGAGAAAAAACACAGTTAATTACTGTAAAGGAACACATAAGCAACATTCGAAACAGATCGAAGACAGTTTTCACAGAACTCTAATAAAAACGACAGTTCTCATTACCATGCCCAGCTGCCAACGCCAAGAGCGTGGAAAGAACAGAGACAGAAACACTCATGAAAGATCAATAACGTTCTCTGACGGCAGCTAATGTTAGCAAGTTTTAAAACAGGTTCAAGTGTCATTTTGCAGGGCTCAAAAATCCCTAGTTATTACTGTGGTGTAAGTAAGTAAACTGAGCACCAGAGCAGCCTGGAGGTGCAACGCCAGGATCTGGCGTCTCTTATGGCTCTCACAGATGCTGAGCATCAATGGGCCAGACTGGGTGAACTTGGAATGACGATTCCCAAATGAAGCAACTGCAACAGGCCAGAGGCGCGTCTGATCACACCATTCGAGTCGCCCAAGAAACAGTACCCACGTGTGTGCAGACATGGGGGGTTTCTCAAAAAGCTATTTATCTGTTAAGAGTTACCCAGCCAGCACAGACGCATGCACACAACACAGCGCAAATCAGACATATCAAGCTATCCTTCAACTCAAGGGCACCGCAGTGACTGTTCACTAATAGTTACGTGATAATTAGAAATGGACTATCAACACAAAGACCCCAGTCTTGAAAGCACAGTATCTTTATCATGGACATGCCCAATCATGGGGGAGGATGAAGGGAAAAAAAAAAAAGAGAGAAGTAAAACAGACTGATAGAATTCAGTGTAAAGAAAGAAATACCACTAAAACATGAAGACGTAGGCCTAGTACCACAAAAGAGTAACTTACAAGGATATCCTTTACACAAAACCTCAATTGGTGTAGACATTTTCTTTTCACTGATACGTTCGTATTTCTGCCTCTTTGTAGCTGCTTTCAGTCCCTGCCAGGGGAGGGAGCCCAGGTTAAAATACATCAGTACATAGCCCAAGGACTCCAAGTCATCTCTGCGAGATTGCTCTACAACAGCATAAAAAAGTGGACTCATTAGGTTTCATTTTCTACTGTGAAAACAAAAGACTATGCAACAAGACTGTCATAAAAACCCTTAGAAAAGCAAGAGATAGTTGAGCGTTACTATGCCCGTGACAAACTCACCTAGTACAAGAAAAAGCCCATGTCCCTTGCAGTTACTAAAAAATGTGCCAGTTCCTGAAAATCACAAACTGACCAAATCCCACCCACTTGAGAGATACAACGCCACGCACGCTGCACGGTCAGTGCCAAAACGGGGATTGTCTTCTATGTCTCCATAAAGAAACTCTCACTAAAATTATGTGCATTCACACTTCTGCAGTTTCCATTTATTGCTTTCCCCAGCTCACCAATTCCAAGATGAGTGTTGATGGATGCGTAACGGGCAGTTCCTGTTAGGTTTTTATTTTCACGATATGGAATATGTTGGTGAGTTCGAGCGTCTCGATACTTCTTTGCTAATCCAAAGTCTATTATGTAGACAAGATTGCCTTTCTTCCCCAGCCCCATTAAGAAGTTATCCGGCTTCACGTCTCGGTGGATGAAGTTCTTAGAGTGAATATATTCAATTCGACTAATCTAAATACAGAGGATTAAAAAAAGAAAAAAATTACCATAGAGAGATTGGGCGAGCACCTCTTTTCTTATAAAAACACCAGCAACACTGTCTCAGTGATAAAAGAGGTAAAGAAACTTATTATTGTAAAATGTAAGGGCATTAAAGAGAGCATAATTTAGAAGACAACAGATAGACGTTAATGCCAGCTCTTTCCATTACATTTGTTTCCAAAATCTTTCTTGGGGGAATCTCCTTGAGTTTGAGCAGTGCAAGACCTGGTTTGCAAACAGCACAGGTCCAGTTTTTAAAAATCAAATTAAGACTTTGCAATCACTTCTGATGGGGCACTTCATATTTACAGAAACAAGACTAATTCTGAGGCTCTCCTCTAATTATACAATCTGTTCACCTCTAAATTACAGAAATAAAATGTAGTTGGTTATGATCTCACGAAATTTTAATATCCCAACACACTCAACACAGCAGTCAACGAAGCAGCTTCCTACCATTTGGTCAGCGAGCAATAGGACTGTCTTGAGACTGAATTTCCTTGAACAAAAATTGAAGAGATCTTCAAGACTGGGTCCCAACAGCTCCATCACCATTACGTTGTAGTCCCCTTCAGCTCCACACCACTTAATTGTGGGAATACCCACTAGAAAAAGGGAAACCATTTATTCAGTATAACAATTTGATTTATACAGTTCATACACACAAATCTTCAAGGCTTTTACGATGAATTCTAAGAGGGTCATTAATGTGAATGTTTTACATTTTCACAGCAGAACCAGTACAAAATTATGGCAACACAGGTCCCAAAATAGTCTTTTCCCTCTTCCTCAGAACTTCCTGAATTCCCTTCACAGACCAACCCTTATTCAGATGGTTCTGCCACCCGCCTCTGCAGCACCCACCCTCACAAGGAACCCACCACCACGGCTCACTAAAGCCCATACAGGAAGCATTTTACTCCACGATGCCCATCCAGGTTACATGCAGGCAGCAACCAAAAAGTAAATAAATGCAGATACACATTATCATCCATTTCTAGATGCAAGATTACTGTATTTTGCATTTGAGATACACTGTAGCATGTAGTCTCATTTAGGAAGACTTCAAGGGACTATGAAACAAAAGCAAAACGTCACTGCACTGGGTTTATGTCCCATCTGCAGAACTCAGACTGTGTGAGTCAGCGGTCCCAGCGGAGCACCACGCTGGAGCCATGAAATCACTCCACTCCTGTGCTCCACTAATGCCATTTTGACTTAGAATTCCCACAGAAATATATTCCCACATATTTTTAACTTGGAAGAAAGAATACCAACAAATATAACAAAAATTAACCTGAATTTACTGCGTTTAGAATTGTGCTACTACAATAAGCAAGTCAAGTTAGATGCTCTAGAACAGTGGCTACCACCTTTCACCGACCCATGACAAACAGAAGCCAACCGGTGCACTGCCAGGCAGGACCAAGCCTTCTTCCACATTGCTCAAGGTTTTCACATTTCAATATTCTGGGACCACAAGCAACACTGCAGGTTCTCATGAAGTCTGGCAGCCACGGATCTGGAATGGCTGCTCTGTATCGCTCACAGGAGAGCTGGGGTACTGCTCCTCACCAACCCTCACCCTGCCACCTTCCCCAGCTCCTCCTTGTGTCAAGAGAGATCTTAACCCTTGAATACATCAAACACATCAAACCCGTTCAACATCTGAAGAAGGAAACAAAGTGCTTGCCTCCACCCTGCATCATTTTGTAGATTTTACTCTCGATGTGGAGCTGAGGATGTTTGGTTTTCACACATTCCAACTTAATTGCAACCTCCTCTCCGGCAGCAATATCTGTTCCTAAAAACAAAATAATTTAAAACATTGGTCAAGATATTTTTTTAAGATGCATTTCCTTTGCCAAGACTGAAACAAAACAAACACTGGTAAACTACTCCTCAATGGCAAACATCCAGAGGTTATTTTATTGAGCACTTCCAGTCACGATTATCTAGAAGTTCTCCGGAAGCCTCACAGATTCCCTGCACGGAGCAGCAGCTTCAACGACCATCGGTCACCGCAGCACGGGCAGCCAGAACGGCTGCTGCCCCGTCCCAGCGCAACACGAGGGGGGTCCTTCCACTGCCCGCTGGTGCTGCAGGGGCTCAGGAACACCCGCAGGTGCACACCAGGAGTTCAGACACCTCCTCCTGTGCCCTGCGAACCCCAGCGCGCCCCAGGCACCTCAGCACTGCGGGAGGCAATCCCTGACCTAGAACCAAGAGCCTGTCCTCTCAAAAACCTCCTACATCTCATTAAACTCCTGGGTCAGGAATCAAGTGACTGAGAAACTGGCTTACTAAGGAAATGTAACAGTATCCGAGAAGTAGCAAGAGCAGTATTATGAGAAGAACCACTAATTACAAGGTAGTAATAAGCAGTATCATGAGAAACCACCATTTGTAAGTGAAAAAGAAAGTCTAGAGTTGTTAAAGTATTCTCTTTTAATCTGCAAAATTCCAGTTTACTTGGAATTGCAAAATCCTCTACCATAAGGAAAGCCTTGGAAATTATTTAAATTATTTTATAACACAAACGGCATTCTTGAGAAAAACACATACGTAAGGTAAAAATAATGCAAACACAGCGACTGCAATGCCTTTGCGACTCAAATCTATTTGACCTCATGGGCAGAGCAGCCAAACGCTTACTCTGATCCCACCCCCCCGTCCATCTTTGCACTGGTTAGAACATCTGGGAATCCATTTCTTTCCTCCCTTTCTCTGAGGGGTAACTTCATAAGATGCAGGCACGCTAAACTCCCGTGTTTTATTGTCTTTAAGTTGTCCACACTCCTTTATTTACAATAGTGCCTTACATTTCAAAATCCTGCCCACAGACCCCAAGCAAGGAGGCCATTCCCAACTGCAGGAGACACATTTGGAGGTACAGGGAAGAACAGGAAAGAATAAACCACGACAATAACAACAGCCATTGGCCCTGTGGTCCCTCCCCTCTACTCCAGAATGTCTTCAACACCCTCGTAGCTGCACTAAAAAGAAACACAGGGGGACTGGAAACAGGCAAAAATCATAAAATCTTCCTTTTCAGAGCATAAAACCGAGCTGGAAATCTACACTGAGGTAAACTGCAAATTCACCAAGGGCTATCAGAAGGCATGCATACTTAAAAAAACATCCATGACTTCTGAAGGAATTTTGGAAGCTATTTTAAGGCACTTATGTCCTGCTGTACAGTCTGAACAACCAAGTAGGAACTTGTGTTTTAAAAAAATCAAACGTTTCACTATCACAAACCCCATGCATTTCCAACACCTCCGTTTTACCAGATAATGGTGGGCAAACCACATGGGCCTCTACAAAAGGAGTCAGCTCTTGAGGGACAGTCACCTCCCCTGCAAAAAGAGACCCGTGCACCGGCTGCACCTTCCAGCACAACCCCGTGAGCTCCTGGCTCAGGCACCACACCTGAGCAAGCCCTCAGCGCAAACCCACGCTGGCTGCTCAGAGACAAAAACTGAGGATGAGGAATCTGGTGCAAAATGCAGCGTGGCAGCAGTGCTAAGACACAGAGAGCTGTTGCTGCCTGTGCAACTTCACTGGTGTGGGCTGCACGCATGCAGATAAAAGTGAGGAATATAAACGTGTCTATTTTACTTGCAATTTAAATTGATGCCATATTATAAACTGATTCACCTGAGCAGCAGTCAAATGCTAAAGGAAGGGTTTCTCAAATCACCTAAGACTCTTCAGATTTTAACTGCTGTCTTCATCTCCACCCAAGCCCCCAGCGGTAACTAATGAGGATTTCTGCAGAAGCGTTACCACCATCTTTCTCACAATAGTGCCCAATCTTTTCTGCAAGTGTTGCAGAGAGAAAGAATCACGTTCTCTGCCTCTAGACAACCACACGCCTTCAGCTAGAAACATGGATTTTTCATCAGGCACATGGTCCATAATAGGGACAACCACTATTTCATTACACAAGCAGCTTTAGCTAACACATTATTTTGGAAAGCCAGCTGTAGGCTGCAACATGAAACACTGCTGTCTAGGAAGAAAAAAACCTCTCGCACCACAAACGCTGCCCAACACACCACACATGTCAGACGGAGCTCCTGCCACCACTTCTCCTCTCCAGATGCAGGCAGTTAAGGTACCTTAGCACCTGCGCGTCCCACCTCCCCCCCTTTCGACCTCCTGTTCTAAGTTACCACAATTTTCAAATGCAGAGTGCTCGTTTTTGTGCGGCAGAACATAAAAATGTGTCTTTCTCTGCATTTAACCCATTTCTTATGGCTTGAGAGCCTGCAAAACATACTATTTTTTAAATATTTGCTTTCAAAACCTGTTGTACCCACCACTGCTCGTCATCGCAAGCAGTGAGCCATTACGAGACGGCTACATCAGCGGAGAGGCAAAGACAGTGCCGAACCTGCAAACTTTACAACCACACAGAAATCACGGCAGCAGAACAAGATAGACGCAATAAGGCCTTACAGCAACATTCCAGCAACAGGACAGAAACTATGATTTTTTTTTTAAGGATTTGAGGGTTATTAAACCACAACCTGGTCAAAGTCGTGTAATTTTTTCTTAGGCCTTGCAGGAGGAACAAACATCCCCGTGACAGCAATTTTTCCTAGTCCACCGCAGTGATAGTTAGCCCTGATGCACGTTTCTTTCCCAAAACATTTTTCTGAAGCTGTTGGGTTTGGTTGTTGTGTTTTTTTTTTTTCAAATGACAGCATCCATACCCTTATCCCCATTTTACAGATGAGATTAACGCTGCCCAAGGTCACAAGACAACAATGGGAAGAAGCAGCTAAATAAATCAGAATTCCCGATTTCCGCACTGTCCAAATTAGGACATGATGTCAACGAAATATTAAACTGCTGCTGCTGTGCCCCTAG
>NW_010159764.1:0-5236 GCF_000695765.1 Mesitornis unicolor
GGGAAGGCAGCAGCTGGTGGGCCCCAGCAACCTCCTGGGGTGTGAGGGACCCCCCGGGAGCACCTGCTCCTGTAGTCGGGCCCTGCAGCTGCCTGCGAGATAACCTCGGCGGGCCCGCAGCTGCGCCCCTCCCCGGGTGTCTCTTGCCGAGGTCAGAGCTGCTGCGCTCATTAATTTGTCCCTAATGAAAGTCCGATTTGGCTCTCCATCCAGCCCCACGTCACGTATGTTTCTAGACGCTAGTGCTTTGCTCCTGGCCTGCAGCTAAATGTTAAGAGAAAAAAACCCTCCTGAACAATTAATCCTGCTTCAATTAAACTGCAGCCATTAGTAACTTCTGAGTGCTCATCTTAATTGTAGTGATTTGCACTTTCAACCCAAGTAATGTTTGGTTATAGGTAATAATTGGGATTCCAGATGGGCAGGCCTTCGTTGAAGCAGTAGTTTATCATGGTAGGAGAATCATTATTATCGAGGTAGAGTTGGATGTTGTATAAATGTTGAACTATAAAGTTAATAAGCAAATTATGATTAAGCAAATTAAGTCATTACGATTGCAAAGTTTTCTTTTGTGGTTTAGAAATAAAGCAACGGGCCTAGTTTTCATTTTTGTGAACCTTTTGCAGATACTTGTCTCATCTAGAATTAATTTAAAATGCCGCTGCTAGGTTGAGCTAGCAATACCTTCTACCCACTTTGTTCTGGTTTTTCATCCATTTGGATGAAGGCAGCTGCAGAGGTTAGGCCTGCTTGGGCCTTGTTTATGTTCATTTAGCTTAAATTCAATGTACTGATATGATTAGATAACTTTAAGCTTTCTTAAACTTCTTTTGAATCACTTTGGCTTTCTTTGGCAATTTACTGAATGATGGTAACCAAATTAGAGATAGCAAATCTACTTAGCCAAATTAGTATAAATTTGCTTATAGAGACAAGGCCTTGGAAAGATGGTAGATATTGATGGTGCCGCATTTGTCGTCGTATTGTTCAAATGCCAAGAAGCCCGTTGGCTTCAGTTTTGAAAAGTTTGCTTAATAGTTTGACTAGGTGTCCTTGAAACGACACAATATTTTGCCATTGATATTCACTGTTAGGGAAGTAGTTCCTAAATGTGCTTAAAATCTAAGGGAGGAATTTGGTATGTGCAAGTTTAAATTATTTCTGTTGGCATCTTTAGGCACCTCACATTTTGTTTATATTCCTTGTCTCCAGGAATTTAAAGGTTTATTTTGCAGGGCATTTTCTGTCTTTGATTTTTTTGACAGTGATAAGTAAATGAAGTGATAACACTAAATTTTGTGAGAAGCAATAAAGTTGAGTTTTAAAGGTGTTTGTCAAGGGATGTACTTGTACAATGGCAAAGGAGAAGAAATAGCTTCTTTGTGGGAACAGAGATGATGTCTGGAACATGGCCAACATTCAGATTGTAGAAGGGAAATCAAACTGTGCTAGGAGATATCAGGTGGCAAGGGTTTTAAGGATCTGTCTTAGAGTAAGAGAATGGATTATAGGACCATAAGGTAATTCATGTGAGAAGGGACTTCAGGAGGTGTAAAGAGGGCTCAGCTTTGAGGCCAGACCAAGTTTCTCAAGGCTTTATCCAGTCAGATCTTGAAAGCTTCAGAGGATGTGAAGACTGCACAGCCTCTCTAGGCAGCCTGTTCCAGCGCTTGATTGTCCTCACAGTAAAAAAGCTTTTCCTTCTAGTCAAAACCTCTCTTGCTTCAATTACAGTAACATAAGAAGTGTGTTTCTGTTGTTGAAAATACTTTTTGCCGTATAGGACCTTGTATCTCGGGGGCACTTCCTGTTTCTAGGACATCAGTAGAAGTAGTGTGTCCTTTGTGCCAGTTAGGCTCCTGATAATAGCAGTCATTTTGACCTTGTGATCCAAGAAGAGGGTGAACCCAGCTTTGTTCTTAAAAAGTAGTGAATAGCAGTGGTAGAGAGAGAGAGATTCATCAGTCAGTCTAGCAAGCCAGGGTATCAGTTGTGTAACAGTATGACTCTCGTGTATTTTCCCCACTTGGGGCAAGCTTTGAGGCCTGCCCGCGCATTATCCAAGCTAACAATTTTAGTGATGGCCTGGGATGTTGTGACTTCACTGTAGACGTAATTCTTAAAAGCTAATAAAGCGTTACAGTGTCAGTATGGGATGAACTTTAAAATGTACTGCTGTGCTTTCCTTTCCCAGCATTTAAAAAAAAACCCAACAATTTGCAAACAAAAAATGATGAATGCTTCTGCTGAATTGAATCATTACTGTGGTGTTTAAAAATGGACTTTAAGTGTATAAGAAAAATAATCCTGTGTACATTTTGTTTTCTCTTCGTTTTTAGGCGTGGGAAAGACTACTTTGATCCAGAAAGTCACTCAGGCTCTAAAATCCTCGGGCATTCCTATTGATGGATTTTACACAGAGGAAGTTAGAGAAGGTGGCAGGAGAACAGGATTTGATGTTGTCACTTTGGCTGGAAACCGAGGACCTTTATCTAGAGTCAGGTACTGAGGTTTTAATAACCATAAGTGGCTTATTGTTTTATACTTCTGCTCCAGTCTATCAGCATGTTAAATGCTCCTCCAGAAGGTGATGGCCAGCACTCACAGGGCTTGCATGGCCAGGTTCTTTGTTCAGTTCTTGTGTCCTGGCTGCTGCCTGTATTGTGTATGCAGGCGCTGTCTGTATTGCGTACTGAAATACTGAAAATGTGCTAGAGAAGGGTGTTCTCTCTTGCTGCCTGTTTTACACCAGATTAGAGAGGAAGCACTGCCAGGCCTTTTATTGTGAGCCCAAGCCTCTTTGGAATACAGTCAGTAGCTTATTGTAGACTGCGAGGAAGGGTTTTTTTTTTGTTTCCACTAGCTAATTTATGGGGACAGAAGTGGAAAATACAAGGGGAATTGCATATAACATTATTTTAAAGAGCCACTGACTGGTCCACAAATCCCACATCTGAATTTTAAGAAAAAGAAGATTTCAGAGCCCCGCTAAGAGGGGGGCCTTTAGGGTGCAGAGGGACTCACAGTCTCTCCTGATTCACTAGACTTAGCTTTTTGTGCTTTGTGCAAAACTTAGCCTAGGTCCAGATGTGATGTTAGCACCTCATGCAGATGTAGTTGATCTGGCTAAATGATTTGCATACTGCTAATAAAGGAGGTCCACTTAGGATAGTGTGATGCAGCATGTGCAAACTGAGCATTTTTACAAGATTGTTTTAAGGGATTTGCTGCCCATACTGAGATTTGGGCTGCTGCTGTGATGCTGTCTGTAGTGTCACATTACCGAATTCAAAGATCTGAACTGCAGGCTTGTATTTTGATTTCAGTGTAAATATACCTGCTGGCTTTTAGATCCTGTTATCCCTCCGTACGCTGTTCAAAATTGAGCTTACGTAGTTGTGATGGTAGCTTATGGCATATTTATTATCTGAAAATATACTATCTGCGGTATGTCTTAATGCATGGTTCACAGAGTTTCTTTTCTTATTTTTTAGAAGAATTAAGTTGATTTGACTCATGATAAGTTCTTCTAAAGCTTCTTGAAATGACTGCAGTGAGTTCTCACTAAACTCATTACTTAGAAGGATTTGTGTATCTCTTTCTCAAATTCAGTTCCAATTCTTCTACTTCGAGACATGAATATCGGGTTGGGCAGTATGCTGTAGACCTTGTTTCATTTGAGCAGTTGGTTCTACCTATGCTGAGAAATGTGAGTATTCTATGAAGGCTCCTGAAAAGTGAATGCTTTAAGATAATAAGTGTTATTAGAAAGCCCTTCTAGAGCACTAGTTTTTTATATTAATAAATGGACTGTTTCTTGGGTTTCACTGATTCTGATTGGCTTAAAGATCACAAAGCGAGAAGGGCAAATCTGACTTGTTCTCTTGTGCTTGTTGTATTGGAGAGATTGCAGTCCCCTCTCATTCTTGATCTGGCATAACTCTGTCGGCAGAGCCTCCTTGGCCTGAGAGACAGCTGATTGATAGGAAGTTTCTTCTTATGCCACTGTCTTGCATATTGGAAAGCAAACAGAATATATGAGTGGTTTACCAGGCAGAACTGAGTGGAGTCAGTTGGTTGGAGGAAAAGGCTTTTGCTGCTGCTGCTCCCCTACAGCATTTTTTTCCCTCTTGCTCTGATTCCCATCTTCTTCTGGTAGAAGCATTTGTTTCTTGAATCCAGTGGTTATTTTTGATTACCAATGTATAAGTACCTGCAGACCGGTAGGTTTTAACTCATGATGGCAGCCTGGTAATTTGGGATTTAGCCTGCTGCACAAGGAGCGCTCTGGCTGTGAGAAGACTTTCCACACAGTCTTTTTCCTATCCTCCTAACACTGTTACAATAGTGCAAGTGATATTATGAATATCTGCCTTTTTCCTTCTCTTTCCTCTCTCTCACTTCAACCTTTCCCTCCTCCAAAATTAAACAAGAACAAATCTGATTTTGGCAATAACATACCACAAACAGTGTGCAGCAGCTGCTGAACTGTACTGCTAAAAAGAATCCTATTGTGATTTTTCTGTACTGACAAAGCTCAAAGGGCCAAGGAAGAACCTCTTAATGAGCTTCCAAAGAACAAAAAAACAAAGAGGTGCAAGGAACAAAACCAAGATTGAAGATCTGATTCTTGTTTTTGTCAAGGAACATTAAAATCTGAGAGTAGGGAAACAAGGAAGTTGGGGGCAAAGGAGAAAAGAAAATATGAATAAACTGGGACAATTTTTTAATGTTTAATTTCACTGTAACTTGTTTTACTATGTTAGTAAATAGAATGATAGCTTAAAATAAATAAAATACTTCATTATGCCATCGCTGTACTTGGAATCCTTTTACTGCTGCATTAATGTGAAGTCCAGGAGAGATCTTGCTAGAAGAGTGTTAGCAGTGTTGATTTTTTTCTGGTTGTTGTCTAGCTTTCTGCAAGTACAAGAGAGTGAAGAGAAGAAAGGGGCCCAGCAGGGTTGGACAGTGCTTGATCTTGTTCTCGTTGAATGCGCTGTTGATCAGTTTTGTGGGAATGTGGCCATGCATGTAGGTGGCACAAAATGGGAGAGGAGGAGGGTGAGGAAGAGCACAGAACTTAAACAGGAGACAAATGAAGAATGAGGGCAGGAGAGCCATAGCTGTGCTCTGGTTTAACAGAGAGCAGCACAGAGTGGGCATGGGCCCATGCAGTCTTGAGGCCAGCTTCAGATGTGAAGGCTTGGATCTCTTTTCCTTCGGTGAGACAAGG
>NW_010159764.1:5267-39600 GCF_000695765.1 Mesitornis unicolor
GGGTGATCTCTCTGGTTCTGGAAACTTCACCAGGCAGGACTGAGGATTTGTTTCAAAGCAAAATGCTCTGTTTCTCAGTGTGTGACCTAGTGACTAGTATTGGCTTTTTAGCTCACTGATCTATGAAAGGATTTTAGATAAAACAGCTACTCAGCTGGGACTTAGCTTGAAAAGATTTTAGGAGGCATGTTATAGAGTTCTTCCACTTTCCCCGAAGCAAATACTTTGTCTTCACAAGGGAAAAAAAAATATTTTTTTTTAATATTTTTTAGGTTCTGTGTAATTTGGCTGGTCTTGGTATATAATCATGAATCTGAAATAATGTTTTGACTTGAGTTGATTTCCTCCTCACTTCTGTAAATAATGCAGTACAGTTCTCAGTTACTTTTACCAAGAGAGGGTGGGCAGTGCACTTCCTTTTCTGTTGAATGGTTCCTCTGCTTTCCGAGTTGCTGATCCCTCACTGGCAATCTCCCGTGTTCTCTCTTAGACTTCCCTGCTGCTCACAGCACTCTGCAGCACGATACTGTTTGGCGTGGTATTCACTTCATGCAAAAAAGCAAACAAACCACAAGTGTGGTTACTCTTTAGAATGGTGCCTATGCCATGGTCTAGGGGGATGGCCAGGACTATAGAATAAGCTATATCTTGACAAAGAAATTGAAGATGACTTCTGATGGGAGAGAGGATTGGAAACAGCTTGGTTGTTATCTAGATAGCTTTGAGGAAAGGTAGTTGTTCCGAGGGAAAATGCTAGTTTTGACCCTCCTTTGACCTAGCTGTAAGAGGCCAAATTTCCAAGTCTAGATTTAATGCAAGTGCTTTTTCAAAAAAATACTTGTGTTTATTGATTATTCTAAATGTATAATTTGATGGGAAGAGGGAAGTTTTGAGAAATTGGTGTCCCTCAGAATGATTGAGAGCTGCTAGTATGTGAAGTGCATTTCTTAATTGTCAAATAGCTCGTATAGGACCATTGTGAGAATTCTGCTTTGAAGGAAAACTGATATTATGGATGTTTCCTATTGTAGTTGATATTTATGCTGTACCTGCATTCTCATCTTTCCAAAAATCTGTGCTGAAATAGAAATGGTGCATTTATAAGTCTTATCAGTTACCCGCACCAGTTTGGACTCTTTCACTTTCCCCAGTATTACAATTGAATTGATTTCCTTTAGAGATATTTGTTCTATTAGCTTTGAAATTATTTTTGTTGCTTGGTCTAAGTGCTGTGTTTTTTACAGTCCCTTGATGCACTTTTCCACAGGTAAACCATGGCAGTGAGGCGGAGAAAAAGATCTGCGTGATAGATGAGATTGGTAAAATGGAACTCTTCAGCCAGGCCTTTATTCAGGCTGTTCGTCAAACGCTGACTGGCTCAGGGGTCGTGGTGCTTGGAACTATTCCTGTACCTAAGGGAAAGCCACTGGATCTTGTTGAAGAAATAAGAAGTAGGAAAGATGTTAAAGTGTTCAATGTGAGTAATATTAAATATCTTTAAAGAGCCTTCTGTTCTAGGTTGCTGGTTTGTATATGTTTCTGTTTAAAAACTGATTGTTACTAGCAGTTGGTAGCTGTGGGTAGCTTGTATGAAACAAGTTTTTTAGTTTCCATTTTATTCTTAATGGGCAGGTGTTCACCTTATTAAAAAGAAAATCACAGTTGGCACTTACTGTAGCACTGTGACACAGCTGGCTTTGCTTGTGAAGGGCTGTGGAAGTAATGATACAGCTGTTTTAAAAAGTTTTCTTGCTGTAGTATTATTGCCATATAAGTATTCAGTATTCCAGAGTTAAATCTTTTAAAGTATAGTCAGATTTTTATATCTTTTTTTCAGGCTGGCTTGCAGAAATATTACCAGTAATCACATTCAAGGGAAAGAATGGAAAAAAACAAACAGGGCAGCAGTGGAGTTTGCTCCACTTCTTTTGGAAGAAAGACACTTGTAAATGGAATGTGCTTTCTCTGGAGTCAGTGAACCAATTTCGGAGGTCATTTTGTTATTTTTACAGACATAATTTTCACAGTATTGGGGCCTCAAAGTACATTTCTGATCAGTTAGAGAAGTTCTCAAAAACTTACTACAACAAACCAGCCTGTTCACTGGAGTACACGTGTGAGGTTTCCTTACCATCTGTAAGTGTCCTGAATGCTTCACCAAAAAAAGCTAAACACAGCCCCCACTCCTTTGATTTACTTTTTTGCTTAGTGTGTACTATTTTTTGTAGAGAATAAAGCTATATATCCAAAACTGACCTGTGCATTTCTGAATTACAAATTCAGTAAGTGGAATTTACACGTCCTGGCTTACTACCAGGGGCAGTATCTGTGGAGCAGTGTACTGTTGCAGCCTGTTCTTTATCAGATGCAGGTCACAGTGAGAATGCTCACTGTGTTTTCATCCAAGTGAACAGGAAAGAAAAAAACCGCTATCTCAACAGTTTCATACTGAATGATCTTAATTACTGCAGAGAAAGCAACGCCTCCATCTTGTTTTTCCTCTTCAAAGTGAGAATAACAAAACTGCAGTGCTCAGAAACATTCCTCAGCTTGCTTTTACTTGGTGGTCCCATCATCTTCAGTTTCTGATTCTTAAATTAAATGCCTTTTTAATCAAGTGCTAAAGCAATCCTAGGAGCAAAGACGAGAGAAGAGTCCTGTCATCACATAAGCATTCGACTCTTACCATTCCTTTCAGAGCTAAAACCCCAGGTTTCACACTGCCAAGCTGATGTGTGTGAGTTGTCAGGCTGCTGAACGGGGTGCGTGTGAACCTGAATTTTGTATACCTTGCTGGACAGTGGCAGGACTGAGGGAGTGGGAACAGAGAATGTCTCACTGAAAGAAAGCCATTCGGTGCTTAGGATTGCAGTCATGGCAAGGCAATAGCATGTGTTTGGTCCTGTCAGAGGAAACAGTGGTAGAAAACAGCATTTTTCAGGGAGGTTTTTGATGCTTCCACTTACATGCCACTCAGGTTGATAGCTGTGTCTATCTGCCGATACAGCATTCTCTGAAGTACTGGCTACAGCCAGCTAAAGTCTTCCTGTAAATTTCAATGGAGCAATGTTTTCCTTTAGCTAAAAAAAAATCTTTACTAAAAAAAAAAAGAGCCATCCTGTTTATGCTGCTGATATTGGGACGTGCAGGTTTCGTTCCTTGTTTAACTAGAGTTCCTCTAGTGAATCCCTTAGCCAAAAGCATGGGTGTGAAATGTGTGACAGACTGCAAGGGTTCCCAGGTGGCAGAGCCCTGCTCTGCTCAAGTTGTGTACAGGAGAGCATCTGCTTTGCTTGCTCCAGTGATGTGCTACGTGCTCTCTCCCAGCTGGTTAAAACATGTGCATGAGCGGGAACAGAGCCTTCCCGTGGGGAGCTAGAGGTGTCACTGGCTGAAGTAAATCCCAGATCACCAGCAATGTTCTGTAAGGGCAGAGGCACAGGGAGAACCTGGAGTGCCTAAATAGCTCATGGGCAGTAATTTCTCACTTTTATGGTGCCGGGAAATGTGCAGAAGTGGGTGACTACCTTCCAAAAAACCACTGTCTGCTTTGTCACTTAGTGTGGAGTTAGGCTGCATTCAAGTAACTCAGCAGACGTTTTTTTTCATGCTTCTCAGTGTCGCAAGGGCAGTTCTGATGCTTGACACTAAGCACATAGAAACAGCTGTTTGGGGTTTTACAGTCCCTTCTGTCATGAAGACAAATTCAGTTGGTGTAGATGTGCCCAGCTGCACTAAAAGCAGTTGAGGATTTGGTCCCAGATGTTTAATTTATTATGTTTAGAGCACTTAACAATAAAAGCTGTGATATTTAAGACGTTTTCTTTCCATTGTTGCTCAATTCCATTTTGCTGAGAACTAAACTTTCCAGTGAAAATACAGAGGCTCTTTTTGCACTGCCTGGTTCTGCGTAGTTGTGCAGGTGTCATGAATAGGATCAGATTATCCTTAGCAGCCAGCACATACTCATTTTCTCCCACTTCCCTTTCTATTAATTTTGCTTCCATGAAACCTGTTAGTGAAGTTTGGTTGCATATGCCTTTTAAGAAAGAAAATACATAGTTAAATGGATCAGAAGAAGAAAAGGTTCCATTTGAACAGACTCTACAAGAAGAAATTTCCTTGACAGCACTTTAACAGAGTAAGAAAACTGTTGTCCTCCACTGTTGCCTGCTTGGAGTCTAGGTGGTAGTTTCCTCCAAATTACCTAAATGCTTAGCATAAGCAGCACCTACAGTTATTTTCAACACCCTGTCTAAGAATCTACCCATCTGTTTGTACATTCAGTACAGTTACTGCGAAGTTTGTTCTCTCTGGGAAAGCTGCCTGCACAGAATGTCTCCGTATCTTAGACTTCTATCTATCAAGCAGGCTTTGTAAAACAGTGGTGAAAATTTCCCAGCTCTTGGCACTTTCTCTCTGCTGCTCTCACTGGACTTTTGGCTTGTAGTTCTAGAAAAGGAATAGATAAAGTGTAGCATTGTTTTTGTTGGCTGTGAGACAGTGGGAAGAGCTATTAAATGTTCAGAAGGTCCTTTGAAAGTCAGGATATCAGGACACTCGCTGTGAGATTTAGAGTTTGGCTCATCTATGCTCTGTGCCTTGTTTACCTTGGGGTCTCTCAATAGCTTTTCTGGAGAGCAATTCCATTCTTTGTTGTCTTGCTCCCTTTGTTGTTGTGGAGTTTTCTGTTTATCTTATAATAGTCTTGGAATGATAACAAAACCAGCAACATTTTCAGGCAGATCTTCCCTTTCATTTCCTTTTTTTTCTTTTCTTTTTTTTTTTTGTTAAATGTCACTGTTTCATCAGTTACATGTTGATCTGCTCCCTTGAATTCAAGTGGCATAGGTGAGACCATCATCTCTAGGTTTTACAGGTTGGTTTCCAGCATGTGTATAGGATGTCTGTGACTGTAAATAGCTCTAGGCTCCTAGGGCCAGGTTCCTCAGGTAGGACTGTCTCCCATTTAAAAACAACAACAACAACAACAATAATATATTATTATTATTTTTTTTATGATTATGATAGTAATACTCTCTCCTCAGATCGGTATTGTCTGTAGTCCTGGAAGGGATGCAAACCCTTCTCCTCAGATCTTAAATGCAGCTGCAGGGAATGCAGAGACCTTGCTGGTAGAGAGTTTTATGCCATGCAGAGGGTGGTGTCTCTTCTTCCCCATCAGACAGCATTTCTCAAACTTTGTGGAAAATACGAACACCCTTACATTTTTTGGCTCATCTATCTTTGTCTGATTTCTTCCTACCCTCTCTGCAGGGATCTGAGCAGCAGGGGAGACTTCTTAGGCTTTTTAAAATGAGGCTTTTGCTGACACTTCACAATTGCTTATTCACCCTTTCACCTTACGCTTAACCCTTTCACCAACCCAGCTTTGGGTTGAGTTGGTAATGCATGGCACTGTGGGTCACTGGGCTCTGTATCAGGACCTGATCTATCAAGAAGGGGTAATTCAGACCTCCCCCAGCCAGTTCTGTGCTTTCTGGTTGCTGCACCTGGGAGCTGAGCTGAGATGACTGGCAAGTGCGCTTGGCATTTGCTTGGCAGTTCATAGTAATCTGCAGGTGCTGCAAAATGCAGATGGGACCAGCAAAAGACAGGACACTGGACTGTATGGATTTTCACATGTACTGCTCTTAAAGCCCAACGTTTCCATGGCCTGATCGACCAAAGGCATACTTCAGTGTGCTACAAAAGCCCCCTGCAGCTTTCTCAAGTACTCTTATTTCCTTTCCAAGGTGCTTCTATCCTGCAATGCCGAGGTTTGTCAGAATACAGAGTTGCGCTGCTAAGCCTATTTTATTTTTTTTACTAGGTCTGTCATCCTAATAAATACAACCCTTTCAAGTACTGAAAGTATAAGAACCCCAGTTTATAGTAGGAAAATTGTATCTGATAATTGCAAAGGATTTCTGGTAATGACAAAAGTACGTGCTGGTTCTTTGAGTGATTCTTGTTAGCTATGCAAGTCCTGAATAATACTAAAAAAAATACCATGGGTAATTAAATCAAAAAGATCACTGACTATTCAATTACATACACAGGTTTGTGGGTTTAGCTTATTGTGTTCTCAGTAGCAGAAGGCGGCAGGTGTTTGACACTCAACATTCCTCTACTGAGAAAGAAATGCATTTGAATTTCTGCTTTGTTTGTTCTTGAAGTAAACACCGATGTAGAGGTAATTCACTAAATTACATCAGTTTTAATTTCTCTTTCTCTAGGTTAGTAAGGAAAACAGAAACAGCATTTTGCAAGACATCTTGGCAGCTGTGGAATCCTGCAGAAAATGAAGACCTTGCCTGTAAACACTGAAGCTTTTATTTTTACAAAACATTACAACATTTTGCAGATGTTTTAGAGTCTCTCCTTCCTGCTTTAGCCTCTGGAAGCTTTACTGAACCCTTCAGGGTAAGCACGGTAAAGCTGGTAACACTCTAAAATGTGAAAATGAGAGAGCAGGGTTCTTGTTGATTCAGTTCACAAGGCAATCCATTAACAAACTTGAAGAGATGCGTAGTTAGCATCTAAGTCTAATCTGGGCATTTGAAAGTTTGGTGGCCTGACTCCGATCCTAGTTACACCATGTAAAAGCAATTAACTGCCAAATCTGCTTGCGATTTTAGTCTTTCAGGGCGTGGTGTAGACCGTTCTGCCTGGAGAGCAATTCAGTATCTGGAACTTAGCCTTGGTGTCTCAGAACGGAACCCTGCCCAAAATGGATGTGTGCTCTGCCTGCTTTACCTAGAAATATCTTTGCTGTCAGTGACCCAGCTTAGATGTGTCCCAGTGTGTTTGAGCACAGGCGCTGACAATTCATGGGGTAGAAGGGATAAGCAGATGTTCTTGCCCTACCCTCAGACACTTCTTTTTCCAGTTGAAGTATTAGAAGAGTTATCTAGGATTTCAAGGAAATTGCCTGTAGTCCCAAGTGACATTACAGAATTCCACTTGAGGAGGAGAAATAACCAAGTCTGCCCTCTCCTGAGTGGCCCAGAAAGTAGTTGATAAGAGGGCTGCGTTTTGGGTTTATTTTCAAGTTTCTGATGGTAATTCTGCCTCACACCCCCTTAAAAATTATATATATAAATCATCAAGTCCATGAAGTTCAGTCAAATCTTGACTTGTGTTTTTCAAGCAGAGTTTATTAAGCCAGGAGTGACTTAATACTGCATTGGTCTATATGGGTTTTACAAACTGTTATGTTTACTGATACTTTTTGTTTGATTGAGGTTTTTCCCGTATTCAATTCTGTACATGCTGAATGGTTAATTGTGAATAAGTGTTTGAGAGTATCAGACAATGTGTTTCCCTATGAGGTGTGCAAATATGTTCAGGAAAACTGCTACCATTTCATCAGTTTTGCATGTTGTGAAACAGAATTCCCTCCCAGGTGCACCCTTGTTCATTGGATGATTTATATTCATCTCTAGCTGTAAAAAGCTGTTAAGAATTCAGTTGTCTTTAAACTTTTTTCTGTTCAGTTTCACAACCTTTCAAATGAGCAAACTATTTAAAAGCATTTTCAAATATAATTTTAGTTATTATTTCTGTAAAACTGACACCCAAAGTTGTAGAGGGCTGGATGCAGACAGGCATTTTTACAGGTGCCCTGGAAACAGTTGTGAGCATGGAGGGAACATCTTTTCTCTTTCCTATATTCAGAATGCCCCTCCACAGAAGGTAGGAGGTCCATGTTAAAAGATGCCATGGCCTTGTTCCCTGACTACCATTCTCCCCAGATCCATTTGGATGGTAGTGTTGTCTTCATCTGTTTGGGAAAAAGAGGATTCCTCTCAGGGCCCCTCTCCTTTGCAGATGTATAGCTTTTGGCTGTTTTTTGCAAAATAAGGCTATGTCCTGAAAGTATCACTAATCCCTAAATTACGTCCGGCATCTCACTCAGTCAGGCCACCTTGTTAGAGGTGAAGGACCTGGGACCAGAGGAAACTTTTTCAAGGCTACATGCCATAGACTTGAACAGAAACCTCTCTGCTCTTCAGTGCTGGATGTCTTACTGTTTCAGTGTTAAATTTCTTAAGCTGTAAAATATGCTGCAAAAGAATAGTTCTTTCAGCAATTAAATAATTACTCAAAAGTCTAGCAAGGTTTTAGTGGGACTGCAGTTGAGTCTGAAATGAAGACTGACCTTTAAAGCTAAATAAAATGGAGATATTTGACACTTCTCTGTAGAGGCTGGGCAGGGGAGCTCTTTCAGGATTGATGGCAGAGTTGTTTTCCAAATTTCAGTTCAGCCAGTATTGTTGGGAGTTCCATCACTTTAAGTGGTATTTGTTCCTCATAAAAATAGATCTATTGCCCTGCATATAGTGCCATGATGCCTACTGTAGTCCCATCATTTAATAGACTGGGAAGAAAAAAAAAGAAAAAAGACTTACAACAAATTTTAAGCCATTATCTCACGGTGCAGTGAAGACCTTTTGTAGTGAGGGTAGTCAGTCATTAGAAAAACTTCCAAAATGGAGGTGGATTTTTCCCTCACTGGAACTGTGAGTGAAGCATCAGCCCTTTTAAATCAAAGGGTATTTTTGCTACTGACGTCAGTGGCTCTTGCTTTCTGCCACCTATCTCAAGATTTGTGAGAGTGTCTAATTTGTTGTGTTTCTTTTTTTAAAGCCCATCTTCTCTCTGAGCTACAGAGTGCTTTTCAAGAGAAATAAAGAGAAATTTTGTGGTGTGTATTCAGCAGGAGATCCCAGATGACCTTACTAGTCACGTCTGGCCTTTAAATCTGAGACAGTCCTGAAGAAACTATTTGCCTGATTCAAATATACATCAAGTGAGTGAGAAAGTAGTATTTCCAACTGAATTGAGTTTTTATGACACCCTGTGTTTACTTTAGAGGTAAAAAACTTATTGTCTGGTCTTGCACTAGTAAAATATTTGGAAGGCCTTGAGAGCACTGTAACAACAAACAGAGCATTCACAATTCCCCTGATGGGCAGATTTTCCTAATAGCACACATTTGGTGAAAATAACCTCTGATGTAGCAGCGAGATTCCAGATGACAACGTTAGTGCACCTGCAGGTTTTAATTGGTGCAAAAAAGGGGAGAATATAAGGCATCAATTACTCTCTCGAAGCTGGAGAATTGAGGATTTTTTGGCAAGGAGGCTTGTAATTCCAACATAAAATTGTGCACAGCATGGAATAAACAGGCCTGCATTATTTATCATGCATTAGACAATTTTTTGACTTGTAAAACCCTGAGAAGGCTGAATGAGAGGTGGATCTTTAACACTGGACCTACTGCAAAGTTAATTATAAGTAGTATGTCTGTCTTGCAGATTTAAGGATGTACAAGCACAAGTGAAACATTGTAATTAAATACCAGCTCCTGATCCAAGGAATAATCTAAATATGGCAATAATTGTGTAGTTAAAAAATATGCATTGATGGGAAGATGATTATTACATGCTGGAGAATTTCGCTGGTAATTCTAATCTTCTAAAATGAGCTGCACAAAATTCAGCTAATCTTTAACTTAAATTCCCCAGCAACAGAAGCGCAGTCAGTTGGTAGGTTGCAGCCAAATGCAGATGACATTTCTTGCTTTATTTTAATAAATAATAAAATGTTGTTGGTTTGTTGTTTTTTTTAAAAGAAGCTGTGAATGACATTGCAGAGACTCCTAAGAACTTAATAGTTTCAGAATGTTACTCATAGCCATTAAGAGTTATCTGGCCGTCTTGTCAGGGGAAAAATACTCACAGTGGTAAGTCCTTTTTGTTAACATTTGTTTTAAATGCATTGAATGCCAAGACTTTCTGTCTCTGGGAGTGAGGTGAGACTTCTCAATGAGAACTGCATTTCCTCGCATAGAAGGAGTTTGTATGACACTTCAAAGTGGAGGGACCAGCAGGACCTCCAGCATTTCTGTTTTGGGACGAATGGCAGAGACCTTTGTACATCGCACCCATCGCTGTTTCTTACCTGCTGGCTGTGGTGGGAAATGGCTGGGCCAAATGCCAGGCTTGGGGCTTGCCAGTGTACCTGTGGGTTGGAGCAGTGCAGGAGCCTGTGATTGGCTTTTGTAAAATGCTACTAAAAATCTTTTTATCAGATCTTCAGGCCATGCTTCACCCTTAGGAGTGCAGCTCCAGGCTTTTACTGTATAATGTAAACAAGAGCCTATTAGGGAAAGGAAAGTTTAGGAAAACAAAATGGGAGGCAGGGAAATTATCCTACATTTAATGCAAGGGCTGAAGTACTGTATGTTTATGTTACCGTATACTCATTATCCTCCTCCCTGTAGCCTGCTGTACTGTGTGTTCCGCTCTGGTTGTGAGAGCCTTGCTGAGTCCTTGTGGTTAAAAATCCATCCTGATGTTTCTCTTCAATGGTGATGTTATCTGGGGTTAAGCTGGAGGAACAGATAGGGCCTTCATCTCTGCACTTCTCCTGGCATCTCTCTGAAAAAACTGCATGTACCAAGTGCTCTTGTGGGCTGAGTGCTTGATTTCCTCAAAGGATGCATTGGTCAGCCTGCTGATGGGACGGGAGCGTCACCGCTTTCTGGCTGTAGAAACAAGAAGGTTCTGGGCTGACTGAACGAGCATTGGGCAGGTTTCTGCCTTCATCCCCTGCAGAGTAAGTGGCCTCTGAAGCTCTGGAAAAATTATAGCACCTGAATCTTCCAAACTGACACAAAAGGGAACTGCATATAACAGGTACTTAGGTGTTGGTGGTGGGCATCCTTCATGCATCACAGCTGTGGTGAGATGTGTAATGTAGGCAAATTGTTCAGCCTGAGCAACTTCAGGGCCCAGTTTTAACAGCAATGCTATGCACTGTGAAACCTGTCATCAGTGCCACAGCTGACTTAAAAGTGACAAGAAGTGACAATGTCTCCCTTGTATTTGATAGGGTCTAAGCTGGGTCTAATCAATACAACCTTGTATCTAGTTCCAGGTTTTCTGTCTAACCATATCTGATTATTCTGGAGGATTGGCCCATATTTAAAAACACTGTGTACAGCAGTAGTCTTAATAGCGTCAGACTGTCTCCCAGATTATGGAGACATGTAACATCTGAGAGAGTTTGCTGTCATCCTGGAGCGATTTTATTTTAATTTTTTTTTTTGGTCTTAGTTACTTATATAATGGTCACTCTTGGGTTTTTTGCAACCCACCATGCTACCATAACACCTTTAAAGCTAAAGAAAAGCCGTGTAAGACATGGCCACTAAAAGAACTAACTTTTGAATCTTACCTTCACTCTTGCTCTGTCATGCTTGTGTGCTGTGCTTGGAGTTAGGCCATGCCTTTGCTGGTAGCCATCCTATGCAGCAGGAGGCTGGGCTTCATGACACACAGCTGTCCCCACGGAGTTGTCCTCCAGGGACCAGTGGCTTGAACTGAATCACAAAGTGAGGCAGCTGCATTTGCTTAGGGTCTAATACCAGAAAGCATGGAGATTAGGTAGAGTCTCTTATAGAAGATGAAGGTGGTGTTGCTAAGCAGGTCCAGCAGCTTCCTGCTGGAAGGATTTATGCAGCTGCTTCCCAGTTGGGTTTAGTATGCTTGAGTTGGATACATAGAATAATTTAGGTTGATTTGGACTGCTGCAGTTACTTATTTTTGATGGAAATTAATTCAAACTGGAATTCCGTTTTCTCTTCCACATCACACCTGGATGCTGAAAGAGACACCAAGTAGGGCCTAAACTGCCCTGATGACCATGTGTCTCAGGGGGCTGTACATTAATAGTCTGCTTTTGCCCTTGCAAACATGAGCAGAATTTTGTCTAGGTTGTGCTGAGCTTTATAAATAATCAATTCATCAAGATCCGAGGTGAAAGAACAGCAATAGATTTCTCAATTTCATAAGGCAGAAAGCAAGTGAAGACAATTCAGAATAAAAAAAAAAAAGAAAACCCAAAAACTGCTGCCACACAAAAGATACTTGGATCATTTTATTTTCACTAGGTGTTCATTTAGTTCTACTACTTGTAGTCTTAAGTGTGGCACAGTAGGAAGCTTAGAATGCAACTGTGTATTGCCTAACAGTAATGACACTTAGCTACAGCATCTCTTCTTAAATCTTTCTTGTTAATTGGGACAAGACAGCCTGGCTGCACATCATTGTGTTGAGAATTAGAAACAATCCATGTTAGTTACAGTAAAGAGGAACAGCAAGACACTGATAGCTGCATTTTTTTAATTAAAAAAAAAAAAAGAATGAGGAGAACACGCGCATGTGTGTTTAGATGTTATAGTAGAGGATTTGTTGTAGCCTTTTTGGCTTCCAAAATAGTCATGCATTCCTGTAAATCAGTGTTTCTCAAACTCTGTGAAGGCACAAGAGGCCTCCCTTTTTGCTTCATCTGTCTTTATGCAACTATTAAATTGGCAGCAACTCCATTTCTCTAGGGGACGGAAATCAGAAGGCTCAGTAATTACTGGCTACAAGTGTTTATGGACACTGAGCCTGCGTCCAGCAATTAAAGGCATTTAGCTGTTCCCTTCCTAATACAAACACTTCCAGACAATAATTATAGCCTGCTTTGCACTTTCCTGTCCTTAAGGAGGATTCCTGTGGGCCCTTTTGCAACTCCCAAGGGGGTCGTTGCCTGGAATTTGAGAAACACTACTGTAAACCAAACAGGAGCATGAGATAATACCTAAGAGCAGCCGTTTATGCAAAGCTGCTTTCTTTGCAAATAAGGTGCACCATATGCTTTGAAGGCTTTCCATGCACTGGATACTTTCTTTTCTCACACTTGATTTTTGTTAATGTGTGTAGCATGGCTTGTTCACACAATATTTCAGTATGGCTGCATGCAGTATATCGATCTGTGATACTATGTTGCTATTCAGAATTACCACCTGCATAACATGTTAAAGAAAAGCAAAAGATTTGCTGTTGGAAAAAGGAAATCAGATTTAGCTCTAATGTTACAGAACCTGTCGTACTCCCCTTTTATGTATTCATCGCTTCTGTTCAATGCTTTTGCTGTATGTTATATATCAAATGCCAATTAGTTTGCATGCAATCAGCTGTTTAGTTATGGCAGGAAAGAGATATCTTGTGTGCTTTTCACTGAGTTGTATTAATATTTCCCACCGTATTCATTTGTGACTCCAACCTTTCCAGAGGAAGGAACGTTAAACAGGTTGTATCCATTGCTCTGGGATTTACAAGAACCTGAGATGAAGTGGCACTGTGTGTTTTGTAGGACAACTTCCAACCCTACCCATGCCAAGGCCTTTAGCTGAAGAACACCTGCCTTGTAGTATTCTTGTGTAGAAGGTAGAAAAATAAACATTTGGAGGTTGCTTGTTACATTTGAAAGAACCTAAACCCAGGTGCAGCTCCCTGACCTAACTCTGTCTTTAACTCTAAGCAGCACGTGGCCCTTTTGCGAGGAATGCTCCTTACTGCTCCTCGGACAGGCTTTGCTGAGAAGTGGTGTCTTCCAGGGCCATATCTTCTTGGCTGGCCCTTCTGCATTCCAGGTTCTGACTGAGGAATATGGCATGGGCTGGACCTGCCTCTCGCCGCGGTCTGGGTTCTGTAGTGTCGGTGGCTTCACAGGTCTCAGTGACTTGCTGGAAAGAAGAAAGAAAGAAAGAAAGAGTCAGCTAGTTTGGGAAATTTGTAAGTAACGCTTCAGCTATTTTTTGAAGTGACAGGTGAAAAAAGTTAGTCATGTCATTCTGTGAAACTGCATGGGATTCTTAACATGCATTATTCACAAAGGATTTTGGAAGAGTTACTTGTCACACTTCGTGTAATGCATAAATTTGGAAAGAAAAGCAGACCAAGAGCTAGAGGTTTAGTACCACAGATGTACATGAATAGAGAGCTGTAAAATAATTTGGACTGAAAAGGACTTCTGGAGGTCATCCAGTCCAAACCACTGCTCCAAGCAGGGCTGACTCAGAAGTTAAATCAGGTTCCTCTGGGGCTTGCTTTATATACCAGATTTTAAATCCAGCTTACAAAGAAACCTTTTCACCAAAACTGGAATGCAATTACCAGTCTGAAAATGCTATGCGCAGTGTCACCCCACTGTAAGGAGTCCGGTAATGTAAAAGCTTTCTAGAACTGTGCTGGATACACTAAGACTACATTTAACCACGTAGCCTTAGTAGATCATCTAGGCTGTGAATGGTAGGCAGAGAGTGTCCCAGGAGAGGATTTCTCCCTGACAGCTCTAAGGATTAAGTGGATGGTCTTCTCCACTGAATACAGAGGCCACACCAACAATCTAGTGAGACTTCATGCCCAGTTTTTAGATGGCTTCAAGTTAGACGAGGTGGGTTGTACTATTAGTACTCAGGATTGCGGACTGGCTGAGTTCTTGCAAATTAGGCTATAAACTCTTGAGAGTTGGAATGGTGCCTTGTCATCTGATATGTTCAGCTGTACCTATAGAAATATTATTAATGCTCATTGGAGTAATAAAGCAGGATTGGACCCAGATGAATAACGTTCTGTTGAAGTTCACTGCCAAACTCCAGGGAACTATACCATACATGGTATTTCTGGGTTGAGAGCAAAGTACACACAGGCTAAGGAACTTTTTTCACTTGAGGTTTAGAGAATTCATTGAAAATTAGGGAAGTTACACACAGTTCAGAATTACAGTACCAGAAAAATGTTTTGCATTTTCCCTATGACAGTCTTCCCCTGTTGCAAGTTTGGTTTCCATCTTGATAGGCCCAATGTAAAAGTCTGCCTTAATTATGTTGCCACTCAATCTCTAGTTGCAGTTGCCCTTGATCTCTAGTCCATCTCCTCACGTTACTGCTCTGTAGTGCTGAGGTAAAAGTTTCAAAATTCAGGAATGCAATCGATGGCAACTGAAGTTAAATAAATATACTTAAGGAGACAATAAAACAGTAACACTATTATGTGCATTGAATTTTCCAGGGGAGATGGGAATAGAACTGGGAGCCTACTGAGAAGGGGGCTGGAAATTCTTTGAGTGAACTGTTCTGCTGTTAGAAAATGCTGCATCACAGGGCGTGCAGGTTTCCTTTGGGAGATACTGCCCCCAGACTTCCTTTGACCCTTCCAGCAACAAGGGTTTCAGGTCCCGGATTGAATTTCTGGTCAGAGGGAAGGACAGAGCAAGTGCACTGTTCAGTGGGAACCGTTCCTCTGCAAATAATTGTTCCCTTGTACAAATAATGCAGTCCTGCGTAAGCAAGCGAGGAAGGAGCTCTTTAGTCTGCTTATGAGGGTACTTATTACCTGGGCTGCAGAAAATGGAGACCTAAAGCCCTTGTCTGAATGAAAGGAACTGAGCTTTGCTCCAGTTTGCAATTTCAGGTGTGTGCTTAACAGCCAACCTGTCAATTACAAATACGTCACTCTCATATACACACTAACATTAAACAGTCTGATTTTCATTGTGATGCAGCAAAATTCACAACAAATACCAAAACCCTGACATTGTTTTGGAAAAGACTACTGTGAAGGAAGAAAACCAGCGGTGGTGAGGACAGTTCAAGAACCTGACAGGAGAGCAGTACAGTAGCTCGCACTTAGCACTGCTATTTTGGCTTCAGCCTTACCCGAGCTGCTTGAGTTGCTGCTCTAGCGGATGGACCCATGGCGATATTCATGCTGCTGGATGACTGGGTGTCACTGGTGTTACCTCCGTCTGCAGCTGAGAGCCCAGAAATCACCAAAGCACTTGAAAAACTCCTCTTGCCGAAGAGCAGGCTGAGAGTTGAGCTGGTGGAAGAGGCCAGGCTGGACCGGAGCATTGCTGCAGCTCGGTCCTGCACAGTCAGCTGGCCCGCAACAGGGGCGGCAGGGGACTGGGAGAACACAGATGTTGCCGAATTGTGGAATGACAGCTGACTACTAGAAAGCCTTTGGGCAATTTCATGGGCAGATGTAGATGTTTGGATGAAAGGCTGGCGGCTTTCTGCAATTGGTCCAGAGTGACTTGAAGCAGGGGGCCTTTGGTTTAAAGCGGTGTGTGCCTGGACAGACTGACTCCTGGGTTTTCTCCTGCCTTTAAAAGAAAGAGTAATGCGTTTAAATAACTAAGTGGCGTCCTGATGAACTCCATGCTATTGACAGTGTCCCCAATATTACTATTGGTTTTATCAGCATAAGAATCCCCAAAATAACAGAAATAACAAATTACTGAACCTATCAACGTTTCTGGTTTTTGGTCAGAATAGCTCTAGTGGTTCTGCACTGGGTCAAAAAGGAGGAAAATGGAAAGACATCCCAAGGAAAGCACTCTAATCACGGCTCACACCTAGTCTGTCGAGGACATTTTAACCTGCCCAGTGAATGCTTGAGCATGGCGTTGATATAACTCCACTCCCCTTTGACAACCACGCTAAAGTAGGGGATGCTTAATATCCACCTTAAAAGGCTTGGTATAATTAAATGCAAAAATAAAACCAAAAAACTGTGAGTTAAAACAATGGTGCATTAAAAAGAATTATTCCTGCATATGGGGAAAGAGAATTTTAGAAGTCAATCAAGTGGAAGACTACAGCATTCAAGCCATAAGACAGTTCTTAGGACTAATATTAAGCTACATCTGAGTTCCAAGGGTGATATTTGCAGTATATCACAGATGTGAACACCTCTAGTAAGGGTAGTCTACTGGAGGTCTGAATGAAATCTATATAAGGCTTTTGCCCCATTCTGTGAAGCATCTCAATGCAGCCACTGTTGGATGCAGAGTAGATGAACCATTCTGACATGCCTAACTTGATAGTTTCCTGTCCATATACACCCCCATTTTTAACCTTTATATCAACACCTTATGGTATTCAAACAAGTGATTTCTGTATGTATTATGCTTGCATATTTTAAAAGGCATAGAAAGAAAAATGATTTAATCAACTTGTTGGCCAGTGAACTCACCAGATACCTGCATGCACCCAGGCACCCTGCAAATGGGCACAGCTGGCTGGTACACACCACAGGCCCTGGAAGTTTATGGCTTCTGCAGACAGGCTCTAACCCAGGCTTTTACAGCAAGTACCCAGTCATACCAGTGCCTACTTGGCTTTTTTTTGCTTTGCAGGAAACTCCAGACATTAACACAAACTGGCATTTTGATTTCCAAGCTATAGCTGTGAGGTAGGGACTTGATGCCAGCAAATCTGTTGAGAGCCATCAACACAGAGTTCTGCTGGCAGGCATTTTCAGGTTGTTGGGAATTCTTTTTGCGTTGTTTTTTTCCCAGTACCCCAACTATGAAGGGGAGGGAAGCACTGAAACTCCTCCAGATACTGAAATTTTGCAGGCATAAAGGAATATGAATCTCACACTATCTTCTAGAAACATGACTGTTTGCTGAATTCATGAGCGTTCTAGTAACGCAAAATTTCATATCCAAACTATTTACATTATATAGCTGAAACATGCTGTTTTACCTACACAGACCTGCGTTCCAGAGGCTGATACCAATAGCTCCATTTTACAGATGCTGCAGTGAAGAGAATTTAGGTAACTTGGCACAGAGACAGATGGCAGAGCTGGGCCACAAGTGAACTGGAGCTCTTTAGCTGGACTAAAACCTAGTTGGTTTGGCAAGCACTGGACGCTTTCACACTCCACTTGCACTGTACCTTTAGTTCTATACTCCAAACAATAAAAAATAATAATTTCCCTAAGATGGCATGCAAAGCAGCATTCTGCCAGCGTCCTCTGCACTCCAGACACGATTGATAGGGAGGGCACGCACAACGATGAGGGCCAGGCTTGGCTGCCGCACTGGCAGCCTCCACTGGGATTCAGCTTCTTCAAACTCTGCGGTTTTGTTTAAGTGCTTTGGTTTCTACATCTGATGGTTATTTTAATATGTTCCCCTTTTAAATAAAAAGAACAAGCTAGAATTAAGAACAGAGGGGCCGCGGTGTGTTTGTGCAGGGGCTAACGTGGCCAAACATCTGTTTGGGATTTAAACTGCCAAGCTGACCCCTGTCCAAAAGTATTCTATATTCATCCCGAATGCAGTGGTTAGAGCATTGGACAGGAGACCACCCACAACTGCACATAAATAACTCTGTCCTTGAAAACACGTGGGAAACAAAGGCTGCTCTACAAACTGCATCATGAAATAAGGACACTTTAGAGGAGAACCGCACACGTTTCCAATGCTCCCAATTTTCATCGCACTTTTATATAGGGCTTTCATTGCATTTTGCAGACTCTTTGGTACCAGGCTGCAAAATGAAATATGAAATATGAAAACATTAAATGCACTTTATTCATAGATTATGAGTCTAGAAGGGATTGTTGTGATCATCTACTCAGCTGTGCTACAGAGCATAGGCCATAGAGCTTCCTGGAATCAATTCCTCTATGGTCTTACTAAATACAGCGATTATTTTTAAGAAATGCACCCAATATCTCCAGTCATGCAGAATCCATCTTAACCCTTAGTCACTTGTTTCACTGTTTTTTTAAAATCTCACTGTTAAAAACATGCACTTGATTTCAAATCTGAATTTATTTAGATACCGGGACACTTTGTTATATCCGAGTCTGCTTGAATCAACTGTCTGGTCACCATTTGTTGCCCAGGTAAATACTTACAGACTATGATCAAAGCATCTTTTCCAACACAGATTGTTTGAAAGCTCTTAATCTTTCATTACAGAATGTATTTCCCAGATCTTTGATCATTTTTTGACTCTTCTTTGAACTCCTTCCACATAAAAAAAATGTCCTTCTTAAATGAGGGCACTAGGACTGTGCGCAGTAGGCCAGCAGTGTCCTGAACCCAAGTCAGAGTGACAGCCACGCATTACCCAGGTCACCCTCTTCATTCTGCTTTTTTAAGAACAGGCATAGCATTCTTTCCCAGTCCTCTGGTACTGCCTTAGTGTCCTGATACTTACTGAAGATCAGAGCTTACTTTTTAACCAGTTCTCTTAAAAACCTTCTTGAATGATAATAATTTAATTTGCTTAATTAAGCAGATAGCTTTGATAGCCACTTTTTCATGTCCTTTGTAGCTGTTGGGATGGAACTACTTCATGATCAGATCATAGAAACAGACCATCTGCATTTCCCCCCAATACAGACCAGTCAATGCTTTTCTCATTTCTACCTTATTGGCCACTCTGCCTTTCTACGTAGTGAGGGATCGAGACACTGTTAGGATTTCTTTGCTTCTAATATTCTTTAAAAATAAACAACCTATTTTTGTCCCTAATGACACTAGCCAGAAATTTCTCCTGATTTCATTCTTTCTCTCTCTTATCAACAGTCTCTCAGGACTGGATACTAATTTGCATTTGCTATTTTCCACTTCCTTGCATTTGTTGTGCATTTCACCTCAAAGCCAGGTTGCTTTTCTTAACCTTCTCTCTTGATTGTGGTTTTCTGGGCACCCAGTACGTTCTCTTAAACAACTCAAAATTAACTTTCATTCTTGTATGACACGCTCAGGATCATTATTTTACAATTAAGTTTGCCATTTTGATTACTGCAGTGTCAAGTTATGAGTATGCACATGGGGATTCCTCTAGCACTAGACTCAATTACGAACAGCAGTTATTTTACTCTTACAACATGATTTATATTCAGGGCAAGATTTTCTCCAGTCCTGTCCATTATCTTTAATGATAGGTCAAAATGATCTAATGGGAAACAAACAAGTGCCGTACCCCTCTAATTCTCTGCTTTAATTTATACAGCAATACCACAACTTGTTGGAAGGTTTAGTTAATTGGCTTTACATTACAAGTCCTGATCCCACAGTGGTGGGTCTGACAGTGACCCACTGCCAAACTTAATGTATATTTCCAAAGTGAAGGCCAGTAGTTCTACCTTGTGAATATGACTGAAGTGCTTTTGAATCCATAATTTAATATGAGAAGGGCTCAGCTCTTAGTTGACCGAATGATTTGCAACATTTAAATTTCTCCTGGTAACTGCTGTATACATGCAAGAAGTTATTTCCTATCTGTTCGTACTCCACATGCACTGATGAACAGCCAAACCAATTCCTCAAATAAATCATTGTGGCCCTTCCAAGATAATTAAGATTTTTGCATACTTTCACTTCTGCTGTTCCCAGCCAACAAGAACCACAGATTCACTGTGGGCATCGTACATGGAGGCTTCCTCCCATATGCACTTCTCATTCTGGCATCGTGAGTGGCACCTCCTAGTCCAGAAGTCACACATAAAGGAGTCTGACAGTGGAACCTTTGGTGAATCACATCTGTCTTCTACCTTCCCAGGAAATACCTGGGGCAATATCAGGAAACCATCTCCTACATGTGCTTGGTGATTAGGAAAGACAAAAAGCTCTCTCCTTCTAAAATAAGTTTTCCACTGGACGTGAGCATGCCCCAAAGGCATCTGCCTGCACGGCACCTCAGGAGAAGACTAGCAAAAAAGCCAAGTAAATTGTGCAAATACCTGCACGCTGGTGGACCTCTTGAGACAAAGCTTGCAGCTGAGGGGTTCCATCTCTGGTAGGCTGCGAGCTGCTGCTCTGGCTTGAATTGCCTGTGGAGTTGCTGCTAGACGAAGACCCCCCTCCACTGTCCGCCTCTTCAACGTTACCTCTCTCGTGGTGAGCTGCATGGCAGTCCTTCCGCATCCTGTGTGTGGGAACACACATGTGCTCAGCCGTTCATTATGCATGAAAATTTGAGCCACCAATGTTACGTGCCCTCAAAATGTGTAACTGTACTCTCTCATACTGCTGCAAGTCTTCTGACATTTCATGAGATGACAAAGATGATGATGTGGTAAGCTTACTTGGAACAAAATTGTATATGACACAAATCTTTGTCTGTGTTAAGTGGCTTCGGAGCCTTCCAAGACCTTTGGACTCTCTATCTAATGTTACAGTGATCTCTAAAGATCAACTATTGCATGAGGTAACCAAGTAGCAAAGAAGAGGAATGGGCTGGAGGGAGCTCAGTGGGAACAAGCTGCGTGGTGGGAAACTAGCATGGTAAACCACTAATCTTGGCATTTTAGCACAGGTCTCAGCATGCAAGCTGTCTACCGTAGTCTCTTCATGGTCCCCTGCCTCTCCTCAGCCACAGTAGTGATAGGGCAGGTGGAGGGAATGAAACAAGAGTGAGTTATTGCTGCATGAAAAGTACATTCAGGAGTGAGAGGTGGAACGTGTCAGGTACTGATCATGGATACACAGGGGAAGTCGGGCCCTTTTGGTCAGTAGTAAGTACATTTTTAGATATGTTTCGGTCAAGAACAATAACCTGGGGATGATCATCTATGCTGCCAAAGCTTTGGAGCATAACCCACCATAACTCATCAACACATTTACTAATGTTCTGACATTTCACTGAGTTACAGAAAAGATACTCTTACTTACAAGGCTTAAACAGCAAAATTCCCTGGAATAAGGGAAATGTCTGTAGTGCTAAGTGGTTTGATAATGAGTCTTGTTGACATGTAGAAACCTTTGCTTAAAAGCCATGGATGAGTTAATGAATTTGCTCTCTGCACTATCTGTAGGGCTATTATGTTATATTTTGAGTTATTTGCAGTTAATATTTTACTCATAGGTAACAGTACAGAATTATTCTCTTATAACAGAAAATACAGTGGAGCTGAAACTGCAGAGTCTCTATCATCATAGCCAAAATTTAACGCCTACCTTAGCCATTTGGATCTGAACCATTTTGTAATGTTGTCCAAACTGACAGGTCCCCCCCAGATGTTCCTCAGTTGGCTGTGTGTCCCAAGGTACGAGGTGGTTAAAGGGGAAACGTACATTGGGTATCCCAGTGGCTGATCACACGAAGAATTAATTAAGTTCCGCAAGACCTGTTTATTGTTCTGGATGCTTCCTCTCTCTGGGTTGCGATTGCGTAAGAAAATCAGTTCCTGCTGCTGTCCGGCCCAGAGCCCTCTGACGCACTCCTTGTTGACCTGCAAGCAGGTTAAGAACATGTGGATCATGTGAAAACGTCTGCTACTTATGCAGAACTACACGATCCAGGCAGAACGGCAATGGCCGAGTGTGCAAACACCTCATGCCTTTGCACCAACAGGTTTTACAAACTTTTGCAGCTACTCCCTGGTAAAGCCTAGGATGTTATTTCAGATACAGAAATGTATGGGTGCAAAATGGAAGTCGACTGAAGAGAGCTCTTCTAGCCTCTAATCCCTACTCTGATAACTACAATCAACCTCTCCTTTTGATTACACAGAAACAGTATTAATTCTCACAGCCCTAAATTACTGCGATATTAAAAAGATGGTGTATGTACCTTGATAACCTTGAAGCTCAAGTAGCTTTTGTGGAGCATGATAACTTTATATTCATCTGCTCCTTCATCTACCACGTGTCTCAGGGTCAGCAGCTCCTCTCTGTTGGAGAGCACAGCGCTGCGCCAGGCTGGGTCTCCTTCGTGACAAATAACCACCTTTTCTTCAAAAGATTGAATTGCTTCATACAAAACTGCTGGGTCCTCATACTCATCTGGGCAGGTGAACTGGTCCTGGTAGTACAGGAAAAAGTATTGAACAGGTCAGGTATATTTGTGAAAACACAAAAACTATTAACAATAAAGAAAATCCTTGTTTTCAAACAGTTGCCAGCTGACCCCCGAAGTGACTTGCCATTTGATACTGTGTGTCTTTGGGGAGGTAGAGCAATTCATTTAACAGTAACACAGAAAGGTTTGATTTTTGTTCTGTTGTAACCTATTCTGATCTCTTTTCTACACTGGACAAAGACACTCGGAGAATGCCAACGTACCCACTTCCTTTTTTATAAAGTGGGAAACCATGGGAGACAGAGCTTTTGGGTAAGCCGGAGGAAGATCAGAATCACGTGGGGCATTCCACAGTTTTTGTGGAAATCCTTATTTTTATTCATGTAAAACCACCACCAAAAGCACAGCCTGGGAATCCATCAGCAGATACCACAATGCTGTGTTGCTACTTTAGCTGTCACGCAGCAGCATGGCCAGTGATAACATTCATAAAATTTTTGTGTCAAAATCTCGGATATTAATTCACAGCAGTTCCACTTCAGTTCCATTCAGAGCAATTACAAACGTCATGCACGATAAAAGCATATGATGCTAAATCATAGCATGCCAAAGCAAGAACAAAATCAACTCCAAGCTACACAAGGGTTGACCTGAAGAAATTGAAATTATTTCAGTGGAAATGTGACAGATTTTTACAACTGAAAACAGAATGGGGTCAGAAACAGCCTGATGTAATGAAACAAACAGCCGTGACACTGACCCTTCAAACCACTCTCCTCTCAGCTGTGTTTTTTAACACATGGAAGCGTTACGTCTATATCACCATTCAAGAAGGGACTGATGAATTAGCAATGAAATTAGTCTAATCAATGTATTTCTTTTCAGTCTAGAAACCATCTTCATAGTATCAAAACAAGTAAAACATGACATGACTGTCAGTTTTGTTTCACTGAAAAATGCAGGTTCAAGCTGTGCAATATCAATAGTTTCAAATGGGCAGCTAGGGAGTACAGAAAAGAAGATCAAGTGGATGCAAGAAAAAAAAAGGGAAGCTTTTCCATTTTGGTTAAGGAAGTTTCTCAGAATAAGGCATCAAGTACTCCACTTCCCTCTCATTTTATTGTTGTTTTTCTTTTAGACATTTTCCAAGGTTTTCTGTGTTTCCCCAAGAAAACAGATGCAGTAGTAAAAGTTAAAAAGTAAAATTAAAAAGACTCTACCTGGTGTAGCTTCAGAGACATTCGAATTGCCGGGGCAACCACCTTATGCAACAGATCCATGTCTGCAAAGACCCACTCGTCTTTTGCTGCTATCCGAAAGTCTCCTTTGAACAGTGCATGGAGCCCATAGAGAAAAGAGTCCAAGCTGTAAGAGAAAGGCAGCGGTCACTCCCTGAGGTCATTCCCATCTCACCAAGCCAGACCCCTGCCAGCCACCACCCTCTGGCCCAGGGTGAGCTCCTGTGGAGGGTGTAAAGCAGGGGTCGCTTCACATATTTCTAGTGAGAAACCATCCTGGGGGTAGGTGGTTTTCCATGGCCATGAAACGAGTGTGGCACCTGGAATGAAGGATGTCCTAAGGATGGGTGGCTGGGTTACCAGCTGCCTCAGGGCGCTGCCTCCTCTGTGGCTGTGCCAAAGACGCCAGGTCAAAGAGTGCCAGCTGCTCTGCAATCCCTGTGCAGGCAGCAGCAGTTGCCCCCTCATTTGAAAGTTTATTCACTCTATTTATTCAATTCTATGATTCATCGGTCCCGTGACTCTTAGCAGTTCTCCTTGCAAGGTAAAATTAAACAAAAATAAAAAGATAAAAATAAACCAGCTGTAAAAAATATTTTCAGCAAACCTGAGACTTCTGTCATGAAACTCAAACCCAGATGTGAACATTAAACCTACGAAGAATACTAAGTTTCAGGAACTGTTCAGCAAGCCGGGTGAGAGCATGAATCAAACAACAGGCATTTCACACTGGAACAATGAGCCCTAAAGCAAATATGCACTGGGTTACTTTTTTCTAATATAAAAAACTAGAGGTAAATAGTTCTGCCTGAATTTGGACAGTGGTTTGCCTGGACCTGAGATTTAAGCAAGAGGTAAAAGTACAAAATCAAGTTGTTATTAGCAAATGGCTGCACGAGGGCTTTGTGAAGGGAAACAAGCAGCCTTCAGCTCCAGTCTGCACCCCAAATCATGAGCTTCCCACGACACCACAGCCACTTGTCCAGCTTATACAGCAGGACTGCCGTCCTAATGCTGCACTAAAGAAGTGATCTTGAAGTTGAGGAATACAGAGCCATCTGTTAAGAACAGGCATCTCTTGCAAACCCACAGGACATGGTTTCATCTACCTGCCAAGATTTTACTCAGTCTTGCAACAGTTGTTTTTTTTCAGATTGCAAAGGCTCTGAGGAGAAGCTGCATTAAGATGTTAGCAGTTTTCATTACTGCCCAGGCTTTCTCCAGAGAATGCATCATCTTTCCACATAATTGCGCTTTCTTAATTATTTTAGGAAAAGAAAAAAAGAAAATCTTTTGAATTTTTTCTCTTCTCCAAGAGAGGGAGACTCCTTGGCCTGTGCTCAGCTCAGACACGCTCTAATTTCACCCTTGGTAGGTAGCCTGTTTTAGAAATTAAAATTGAAAGATCTATATGTTGTTACCAGAAAAACAGCAGGATACCGACTTTCTTTGTGAAAGCACCATGTAATACAAATCAACTAATCAGTGGGACCAAGGCCAGTCAGGAAGGCAGGGCTGCTGTCACTGCTGGGAGCATGAGGAGTATGGGGAGGCTTATGTGAATTCTTGACTGATTTGCATTTATTAGTACTAAGTTACAGATGAAAACATGCCTGTGTAAGGCAGGCACTTACACTCAGATCTTCAAAACATTCACACACTGATTTCCATGGGAGTTATGATGTGTCTTCAAGGACCAAGTCTTGATCTCCACTGACTTTCAATCATCTCCACAATTTAGAGAAGTATAATATACCAAAATCCTGCTTAATAGCTAGAAAAGCTCTAGAATAAACCAGTTAGGGCAAAACAAAAAAAAAGGTGGGTGCAGCCAGTGTGGTGAAATATGTGACTAACATCTCCTTTGACAAGGCTAGAAATCAGGAAGGGTCCTTTCACTCACCCACCACTAGACAACATCCAGCATACACATCTGAATCCTTGCCTGGAAAAAAAAATGCTTCTGTATCTAAATATTCTTCCCAGGATGAAACTGAAAACAGTTCCCTGAACTCTGCACCTAATGACAGTCTGCAGTGTAGTTTTTCTCCACATAACACCCTGTGTATTTGCTCTGAAAAGTTGGCTGGGAGGAAGGGAGGAGGAAGCAGAAGAGAGAACTGTTTTTTACATCATTAGAGGCTCTCAGAGCCAAATATGAACACCAGACCAAAGAGTTTGCATTCCCATCGAAGTGTCTTATAGCCATCAGCATGGGCTAAACGGGCTGCTGTGAACACCAGGATCTGCTGAAAGCAAGGCCAGGGCTAGGACAGCTCTGCAAACTGCAGCTGAGCGTCAGCAGAGGGAGCGAAGGGAAGCATGTACAGCTCTTGCTGTGCTTCGGTAAGGAAGACTCATCCATTTCTCATCCCTCTGCATAATAAGCTCTCTAACCAGCATTTTTAAGAACAAATATGACTGCTACAAGGAGCAAAGCAGCGGTGGCAGTAGCTGTGAGAAGCTGAGTGTCAATTATTTTATATATTGTGTTTTCCACCAGAGAGGTCTGGAGGAGATTGCTGTATTCACAAAACCATGGACATCTTTTATTCTCCTGCCAATTGTAATGAGGCTTTTGGGTACATTCTGCCTGTAATGTGACACTATCTCAAGCCATTACTTCTGTAACACGCAGCCCTTAATGCACATAAGATACAGCTCTTGTTATTCTTCCCATTGTTACACTCTCTCCTGAAGCCTCTAATGAGACTACAAGGAAGCTGCGAAGCCAATGACTTTGATCTCAGACCTGACTCAAGGTTGTTGCTGCTTTTCTGGCCCAGTTTTAACACACCTCAATTAGTAATCTGCTGTAGTTGCAGGCTCATTTGAAATATTTTAGAAACTAGTTAAGGTAAATTCACATGCCAAAGGAACGACGCTAATCAGGAAGAGACATAACAACTGTTTCTGGCGACATTCCTAACCCTCTGAGCTAAGAACCTGAAAAGCTGCTGTCACAACTGCAAGCTATTTTAGAACAAGACTAGTAGGTGTGTGGGAACCACCAGCCCCTCAAATGTGCAGAAAGGAGGGGATTAAGTAGCACCACAAATACCAGAGGGAGGGCAACAGAGCCAAAGCAAACACTCCCTCCTACTTCACCCCTTATGTTGCTCCAACAGCTGAAACGAAAAGAATTTGATCCAAGCCTGAAAACAGGATGGATGAAGACTAATGAGCTGGTGAATATATCTGTGTGTACTTTACACACCAAAACCCAGCCTCTGTCTGCAGTTTGTAGACCTTTTCCAATGTTAACTGTAGATTTATTTAAGGAATAAAGCAGCATGCATGCCTGTGAGCTGGTAATGACCTGAATGTCGTAGCTCACCTGAGTAAAATATTTTCATTAGCAGCCATTCTAAATTTGCTATTTAAGATGACAGTGGTTGTGACCTAAGACTCAAACTTTTCTCCCCTGCTTCTGCTCTGGCAGACATAAAGCTGCACAAGTCTGCTTAAGCTCCCACTGTGGCACTGTGACCCATGCCCTCCGCCTCCTTCCCCTCAGATGTTGGACAGTGCAATGTGGTGCCCAGGAGGGAAGGGGCAAGTGCGGACAGTGAGATGGGACCTGAGCATCCAGGCTTGGTAGTGTTGGAAGGATCTGATGAGAGTTGCTTTAAGAGTTAAAGTTTTTCCAGATTTGAAATGTATACTAAACATTTATTTGCTAGTAGGACTAGTGGCTAAATAGGATTATTAAGTAATTTTTTACAATTGCACACCTAAACATATCACTCATATTTGAGTAAATGAATGGTAATGTGGTGTCATTCTTCAAATTGCATTTTGTGCAGGATGCCTCCTAATGGTAGTTTAGAAGAGCAAGTGATTTGCATAGCAATGTTCTGCCTTCTTAATGAATGCATTTATTGTGTAATCTAGTGTTAATGTTGGGTCTCTACTGACATTTACATGAACAGGTACACTGAATAATTATTTACATACATTAAATAAGAGCATTTAAAATCTCGGTTTACACAGTGACATTTACTGATTAATAGATTAGACAAAATCATGTGTAAATGAGTGCAAATTGATAGTTTACATACACAATGCAAACTCGAATCTTAATTCTGTAGTGCATGGCTCAGTGTAACATTGCCTTTGCATTGCTATTCCTGCGCAGCAGTTGGATGGTTGTCACTTCTCTACACGCAGCAAGGGCTAGACTTAGTCCAGAGAGTTTCCTACTACTGCACAGTTACCCCTGAAAACAGAACATGGACCACAGATTCTTGGCCAGTTTGCTCACATTGGATGTATCTGAAACACTTAGAAATAAGCGTGAGGAGGAGAAGACTACAATGCCTATCTGGCCATTACATCTCAAACTCATCACGAACCCTCTAGCAATGTTGTACACAAGATTCTTCACAGCCAGAATGAACAGGAAGTCCTGAGATGAAGGTTAGGGTAACTTCTCAGTGCCTACCAGAGTAACCTGAATAATCTTGTTTTAGTAGTCCAGCATTTGAGTGTGACATGCACAGAGCTGGCTGTGGGGTTGCGTGTTCTGACACTATTTCTGCAGAAAACTAAAACCCTCTTCAGCAACAGTAGGCTTCCAAAGGTCCCCAAAATATCACGACACCTTTTCAAGGGAAAGGACTGTGAAGCATCACCCAAGGAATAATTCCTTCAGCTTCTGAGGACCTTAAGTACTTCTCCCCCATCTGACTGAACCTGCAACACCCTGAGGGCTGGGTGGGAGGACCAGGAGTAATGGTCCAAATCACCCTCAGTAAGACTTGACATATCTCCATCAAACACAGAGCGAGGATAGGGAGACCTGCCTTCAGTGCCTAAAATTAATCCTTGGGAACATCTTCTGGCCTCAGCAGCATTGCATGAGTTGGACAAAGTCTCCTTCCCACTGGTGTGCCATATAATTGTATTTCTGTGGGAGTCTTGCTGATGCATTGCTTCTTTGTGTTTAAGTGAGCTGTGAAGATCTGTGTGAAGCAGCAAACATGGTAAGTATGGTACAAACTGCCCTCTGTGCTGAAGTGAATGTATTTGGGGGATTTTTGTTGATCAAGGTCTTGATGTCAGAGGATAGTGTACCCACCTTGCTACTTAGTTAACAATTTCTACTAAAATGTCTTTGTCAATTAAAATAAATTTATATATTAAGACAAGAATAAACATATTTCACCAAGGTGAAGTAATGCTTTGTAGCTGTAGCAATTTATAACTTGAATTGTGCTGCTCAGATTTCCTTTCTTTCCCCAAAATCTTTCTGACAGTTGAACTGTATTAAAGGTAATTTAACCAGGTGGGTAAGTGACACAGTTTCTCCACAGTGAAACTTTTCTAGGGAAAGCTTTAGTGAAGTAGCACTGAAAAGATACTGACAGAAGCTTCCACTTAATCCCTTTTGTGCCACAAAATACATTTTAAAAGTACAATGATTCAATACTGCCCTGGAGCACTTGCTTAATAAAAAGAAAACTAGGACTTAATTAAAGATATAGGATTATATAGAGTAGATTCAGAAAAACAGACATAGAGCTGTGTATTGCATATGACTACCACATTTTTTGCCTTTCTACAGACCTTGTCTCCCCATGAAAAGTATTTTTAAGTATGGAGTGTCCACTCACCAAAAAGGAGGAGCTAATCTGGTTCATTAGTAATTTTCCAGATTTTAAAAAGACACGGTGTAGTTGACTCCTGCACTTATTATTACAATCTTTACAGAAGACTTCGCAAGTAATTATCCTGAACATGCGTATTTTGCATGTTAAGCTTTAGAAAGCCTCTGATAATATTATCTCTTTGCATTAGCTACTAACCATGTAAGCCAATACAAAGAGGTGACATTGTTATTGTATCTGTGCTTTTGCCAAAACATTGTACTGACGATCTTAAGATCCGGTGGAAAGTACATCCAATGTGATGACAGCTTTAGGAAGCTTTTGTGATATTTTTAGATGCACTTCTAATATCGCTGTGACATATCAATTGCAGGCCCAGATCAAAATCACTTTAATCTTTTCTCAGAAAAAAACCCAAACATAAACACATATCAACTTTTCTATCATGTCTCCAGACTCTAAAATTTGGATCGTCAAAAAATAGGGCAATTTTAGAAATATGAGTGACTTACTGAACAACACACTAATTATTTGAGTTCATAGAAATGAAGGGAGAGGAAACTCAACCCAGAAAAAAAATGATTACAAGAAGGGAATGTGCAAAGACTGGTAGAAAAGAGATTACAAAGGCCACTTTAGAAAGCAGAAAGAATCAGCACACCAAGAAATAAGCTGTGTGGGCCACAAACATTTGCGTGACAGCCTGAGAGAGGAAGACATAAAACCAAACGTTACAAACATCTCAACAGATAACAAAGCTAGAATGAATATTTAAAAGGACTGTTTTATCTTACAACACAAAATGCATTCAAAAGCACACTTGCTGTCTTTGTTTGCTTGTTAGTAAGACAAATCCTCTCTAAGGAGCGCGCTGATGGAGGGCTAGAGAGCTTTGCTCACAGTTTTGTGCCAGTACAGCAAGGTCACTTAGAAACTGTATTTACTCAGCTTCTCTACTGTTACTAAACTCCTGTGAACACAGTGAGTTCAAATACATCTAATGAAAAATCTAAAATTAGGTGAGAAGTTAGGCTATATTAAAATAAAGATTATTTAATTAATGAAATGCTTTATCAATAGAACAGTGTAAACGGTACTTTATAAAACCCAAACAACTCAGAACTCCCAGTGAAAAGGGAAGAATTCCTAATAAAAATGTAAGAAATGTGTAAGCATATTCAGAAACAATCTCAACCAAGCCTGTTTTAATTAACCAGACTTTCTAGGAAGAAGTGTTTTGAATGAATGAACGAATGAGTAAGGTAGACTGAGGACAGACAAAGCTGCGGTCTCAAGAGATGCGAGGTTCTCGTTCCTCAGTTGCCAGAATAAAGTGGCACAATGAAGAGGAATACAGCCCTGAGGGATGCAGAACCCTTATGGATTTATTATTATTTAGTTAACTAGATATCTGATGACCGAGCAGTTTCTTCCTCTTCTGGAGGAAGCCAGCATTCCAGCAGCAAGGCCAGGTGTGAGTGAACACAGTATCCCTTCTTTCAATGCAAAATCCTGAAAGGAGGTTGTAGAGAGGTGGGTGTTGGTCTCTTCTTTCCTGTAACTAATTAAAGGAAAAGAGGAAATGGCCTCAAGTTGCGCCAGTGGAGATTTAGATTGGATATTAGGAAAAACTTCTTTACTGAAAGAGTAGTCAGGCACTGGAACAGACTGCTCAGTGAGGTGGTGGAGTCACCATCCCTGGAGGTGTTCAAGAAGCGTGTGGATATGGCACTTCAGGACATGGTTTTGTGGGTATGGTGGTGTTGGGTTGACGGTTGGACTTGATGATCTTAGAGGTCTCTTCCAACCTTAATGACTCTGTGGTTTTATGGAGGAGAGAGACTTCACCTTGATCTAATCTTCTGGTGAAATTCTACATGAAGTGGAAAAAGACAGGTCTTTGCCTTAGTATGACAAAAAAGGATTCCTAAAACCTACCTGATAGCCATGTTGTGAGCTGCAGTTCCCAAAGCTCTTCGACCCAGTATGCACAAGGCAAAGGAAAGCGTCACTAGAGGAGAATCCTCATCACTGTCCAGGTGCTACAAAGTTTTAAGAACAGCATGTTATTCTAAATGCAAATACCATCTGTATATCAATGGTAACATTCATAAAATTTACATGTAGCCGGACCTACACACAAAAGCACTCTTTGCAATGAAACAAAACAAGAAGGAAGATCATCGCCATCAGAGGCTTTCTGCAAAAGGCAAGCTTGTTTTGCCCACTGGCAAACGGAACTTTTCAATCTCAGGTGCTGAGATCCTAAGGGGGAGAAGTTTTGGTGGTGGAGGGTTTTTTTTGGTTGTTGGTTCTTCTGGTTTTTTTTTTGTTTTTTTATATCTGACATTCTAAACCAGAGCAGAATCCTTATTGCTGGGAGACACTGCAACTGGAGGCAGCCAAACCCCTTTTCATGAGACAGTGCCTATGAAACCTCAACACAGATTCCAGAAGATCAATCTATTCAGAAAAATTTAGAGACATTTCTTTACTGAAATTTTTGCAAAGAAAACTTTGCTATCAAGTTGGAGGAAAAAACGAAAAAAACCCCTCATGAATGTAAATCTTTAGGAGGATACAGATTACTGTTTTAGTCCATGCAACAAGTGATTTCTCATAGCTTTCTTTGACTTTAAAACTGAATCCAATTATAATGGAGAATGTAGTTCCTCCTATAAAACAAATTGATTTTCAGGGCTATGTGAACAGTGAAGCTTTTTTTAGCATCTCATCTCCTACATGAACTTTACCCCTATATAGTCAGTGAATTACAAAAACAGCTAAAAGAAAAAGATGTAAAAAATATATCAATATGTGTGCAGGAGCACATCAGTGTAGGCATTTGTTTGCCCCTTTTGAGTCTAGCTGGTAAGTTTCAAGTCTGTTGGGCATTTCTAACTCTATTATTCTATTTTAAAGTCTCAGCCACATAAGTGAAAAAAGCAGCACTTAACGGCGGCTTTCCCTGCACCGTGCAATTCTTTGTGTCAGAACTTGGGAGCTGAGACAAGGAGTTGGGAAAGAAGAGAGATGAAATATTCCCAGTAGGAGGAGATGGTGGGGAAGGATCAGAGGACAATTCAGTGAAACCAGTATCAATGTAATGATACGCAGAGGAACTGATGGGATGATATTCAGGGTTAGAGACATAAGGAGGAACCAAAGAGGAGAAGAAACATTAAGATTCAGTGCTGTTATTGCAGCTAAGGTCAGTGGTAGCAAATGGGATGTGCACTTGCTGACCCTGAATAAATAATACACAAATAATAGCACATGGTGGCCAGGAAAGATAAACTTCTCATTTTTTTGCCATTATCAGCAATAATCAGAAAATGAAATCAACGAAATATGCTTGTTTGAAACTGTAGTCTCCCTCTGGGTTATTCTGAGTATTCCACAGAAAACAGAAGTGCATTCCTGACAAATGATTGCTGACCATCAGTAATCTTAGTGGCTTAGAGCATGTGAATGTGGAGCTGTAAACCTGCCCTTGACCTCCTAGAGCTGCGAGGTAATTTCACATGGTTTTGTGGCATGGTTCATGTTTGAATCTCAGAGCTCTCAGAGGTGACCTATCTTAGCAGAGAATTTGTTATGCACTTCCCTACCATTTGAAGACTTTACCCAAACATAGGCAAATGTTTGGAAAGGGTACACAAACATCACCAATGTTTGGCAAATGTTCCCAAACACTGGCAGCACTGAAAGAATGAATGATGGGATTTCCTGAGCAGAGACTGCTCCAGCATCACTTCTGTGAACACTTATTATTTCCATGCTTTTTAGAGATGATAACATTAATGGTGTAGAAAATGTGCAGTATAAGGAATTGGTTCTGTATTTAGAGACTAACCCTCCTTATAACTCACTTTTTGCACAAGAGTAGAACCCAGAATAACTTTTTTTCCATTCCACAAAACATATTTTTCCTTTTATGTTAAATCTGACAGCTTAAATGAAATAAATGTTATTGTATTAATCCTGTGCAAGCAAAAGAGATGCATCATTCAAATCCTATCCCAAGAATTAAAATTACTACTACTACTAAAAAAAAATGCAAGCTTACCTCTGCCCTTTTCCTAGCACAGAACTGAATCCAGTCCAGATAAACACTGCAGAAACTGGCTCTAGTTATTCCTTGGAGACACGGAACATAATCTTCGTCTATGTTAATGTTAAACATTGCAAGGTCACGTTCAATATAATGCCACTTTGCATAAGGCTGCAGTATCTTTTGGATAGATTCATCTTTTATCCAGTCAAGGATTTTGGAAGAACTTGCTGTAAAGTATATTATACTCTGTTGACAAAATGCACAAACGTTAGTCACTTTATCTCTGATTAAAGCAGATATATTTTACACAGAAGAGAATAAATCAAATAGGGCCACACTGCCTACCCATAATGGTACACATTTTTCCTATTTTTTTTACTGCTTGGCATCATTGCTTCACAAAACTGTTCAAGTTAGAAATACTATAATAATTCATATCTAAACAGCAGGCAACAGAAAAAGAAGTCATACTTTTAATACCCTTCTCCCTTATATGAAAATTAATACAAAAAATAGACTACGATAAGAACACACAGTTCCAGCATTCAAACATGTTAATTACTGGATATTGGTGGGGTTCTAGAGTCTATCACCAAGAAGGTGGTATTGGTAAAAGTTCAGGCATATTTTGAAAAAGCGGTACTAGATAGTCACATGTGTAAAATAGGACCCTTTATCCTCCATGGACTTCCTGTTTTCTGGGGGGTGAAGGTTTACTAATTCTTTAACAAAAAATTCCACCATGATTTAACCTCAAAGGTGACACTTGACAAGTGGGTACACCACAAGGCCGACAATCCCCATTTTAATTGCTGTTTTCTCTCCGTCTTTAGTAGCATGACTATTTTTGTTATTTGATGGTGAGGCCAGTAAAGAATAACGGATTATTTCTTACATGTTGGATTAAAAATCTGATACCTGATGCAACTGAGTTTGCATTTAAAGCTCTGAAGGAGGAGCAGAATTCAGCAGG
>NW_010159764.1:39631-86734 GCF_000695765.1 Mesitornis unicolor
CCAAATGCAGAAATACTAGAAAGCAGCAAGACTTGTATCTCATCTCTGTGCCTGGGTTTCTAGGTTTAAGTTCTTCTAACCACTGTGTCTGGAGTCGATACAATAACATAACATATAGCATAAAATCATATAACATAATCTATCCAAACCAAATTTAAAGCATATTTTCAAAAGAATATGAAATGTAAGGAGAAGTTCCAGTGCTGCAAAGGAAAGGGACATCAGCTGGAAAATCCCATTATAATGTTTTATGATTATAAGTTTTGTTTTAATACGAAATATTAATTTAGAATAGGATTCCAAGGCAAATGAGGGGCAAATGAACAAGACTGAAGATGATGTAGTTCTACTTTACCCATGCAATGGAAATACTATTAAGCTAAAAATGTATAAATTGAAAATATGATGGGTTAAAAAGGACAGAAGCATCACCAGCCCTTTTAAAAATCCCAGATACCCACCACAGTTTATCTTTCGAATAGTACAAAATTACACAAGCAAAAGGAAAATGAAGCTCCAGAGGAAAAAGACAAGTCAGACAGATAGAGACTAAGGATGGACCCTTAACTTCTTGGCTTGTGGAGAACAATACACTCTTTAAAAAAGATTCATGCAGAAACAATAGTGCTGAAAACACAACACTCAGCAAATACAGAATTCTTGAATAGCAAAAGACATTTAAATAAGAATATATTGAGAAGAGATGGAGGAGGCACAGGGGAAAAATATCACAGTAGTTGGGCAGGAAATGATTTCAAAATATATGCAGAAGGGCTACAGGAGTTGACTCGCTTTATTTGTGGAGAATAAAAATCCTTTTATAAGAAGAAATACGGGCTTTCTAGGCTGTCAATGAAACTGCAAATGAAATAAATACATTAGGAATAAGACGCTCAGTGCAAGTCATTGTTTAAAAGACAAACATGGTAATTATTCTTGAAGGATAGGAGAACTGAAACAAAGCATACATTTTCTTCGCTGATCTTCAAAATACAGTTTGTTTTTTTTTATTCTTCTCAATTCTGTTTACAAAGAAGCAGATTCAGCTGGGGAAAAAAAATCAGACTCACAATCAGACACAGAAACAGCAAAAACTTCTGCCACCTCATTAAATTCTGCTCTTAGTAGCTCTTACCAGATACATTTTGTGCACAAGTAGATCCTCAGCTATATGGCAATTCAATAATAATCTGGTAAATATTTACAAAGTTGTAAGCTCCAAAGAATAAACTAGAAGCACTCCAAATGCTCAGTGCCATGGAAATGCAGTTGCTGCCGAAACTCCAGCCTGAATTGGTGATTTATTTGACCTGAATACTGCATTAACTGGAGTTCTTACAATTACTTTCCTACGCTGTTAAAAAAAAAGTGTCAGGGCTTTAAAATGTTCACAGTGAAACCACACAGGGTTTTTACAGCTCAAGGCTCCTCTGCAAGAAGGAGCTGGGGAAGGAATGAATTCTCACCTCTGTTTCTGATACTGTTTATCTGGAGATAAGTACTAAAAATAACAAGAGGAAAGTTGATCTGACACATAATATAATCTTCTCACCTTCCAAGTCTGTACTAAGGATTTCACCAAATCTTATCAAAGCTCCTGTTTATGGAAGAAACTAATAACTTGACGAACAGGAGAATAAAATCTCCATATAGTTTTTTTTGGGGGGGAAACATCATTCTAAGGAAGGGATCTCTGAGCATGCTCTCCCTTCGCTGACAGAAGCCCCAGCCCAGGCTAACATGGAAGCTCCCAACAGGTTATTACAATATTATCTTCTGCTCATTCTTCTCTAAGAACAGAAGCACGTTAAAGGACTGACACCTTTCTGAGAACGAAGATCTGTTGGTGCAGTGTTACATTACTGGATCGCCTAAATCCAACCAAAAGAGATTCCATTTTCACACCTTCAAAGCCACAGGTGGTGGACATAACAAAATCTGCACACAGCAGAGATGGAGCCACAGCATAACCTCAGCAGCATGCAGATCATTTAAGCCACCTCCCTTTTACTCAAAACCAGATCAATGAACCACACCTGTATAATATCGGACAAAATCCTGTCCAAGCCCTCTTACCTATGGCAGCTGCTTCCTGGGCACATCCAGAACCAGAGGCCCTAAACTCCCCTTCAGTTTTTACTTCCCCTGTGACAGACTTTACACTTTCCACAAGTTCTTTATCTATTAGTTGACTTAAAGGCACTAAAAAAGTTCCAGTTTACAAAGCACAGTTCTCCACTGCTTTAAACTAATAAGCTGCTGATTTGATTGCAGCTCAGACTGGGACTTTTTTCAGTCTCGATTGCCATCAGAAGCTGAGCCATATATCAGCTTGCATCAGTGTATGTTCAGGTTATTCAGGTTACCTTTTACAGTAAAGCAAAACAATTGTAGTGACATATTCATTTCAGTTTAAAGGTATGTTTCTTTTTGAGTTTAGATACGTTACTCAAAAACAATTTACTTTGTAGCCACAAAACCCACTTCTAAACTGAAAAAATCATGCTCACATGCAGTTTTGCTTTTAATTAGTTAATTAAACAAAGCAGGTTGGTTGCCAGGCCCTACTGCCTGTAAAATTATTTATGAAATCCCAGTCTGCATGTTACAAAGTAATCGACTACATGATCAAAGCAGCTTTGTGAGGTAATGGTCTTGTTTTTTACTGCATAGTCTCACTTGCATAAGAAGGTGATTAATTTATTTACAACAGGTCTCTCTCTAAGGTCGACAGTTTTCTTACAATTGGAGAGATGTAAGTGGGAAGGAGATGCCGGGGATGGTTAGGAGCTTTAGTGAGTGGCTTTGTGGCAGTACCAACGGCACAGGGGGCAGCATTTGGCTCTTGTTGCTTCAGCAGAAGACAATAAAGCTCAACAATTTCTTCATTTGCTGGACTGGAAAGGGTTTGGCAGAAGATGAAGATTTCTCGCTAGACTATACAGTTCAATTATTTTGACAAATCAGTATCTGTGTGGTCATCATGATGTTAATAACAGAGCAAATACAGAAGTGATGTAAATGATTAATGTAATAAAACAACTTCAAATGTGTTGTGGTATACATGTAGAACAGCAGGTAAGAAGGGTGTTTTTGCACTACCAAAAAGTATATTTGAGAAACAGTTCTTCAGAGATTTCCCAAGAACTTTATGCTTGTTGATCTTTTTTTTCGCCAGAAAAAACAGTGGAAAGGCCAAATCAAGAAGAAATAACAAACTGCCAGTGAAGTTTTGCTTTGTAAGAATGCTTCCTCTGACTTTATCGCTAAAGGATGTTAACTCACCTTCTTCATTTCTGCTCAAGCATGCCAGTGAGTTTCTGTACTAACTATAAGTGATCGGAATCAAATGTAGCAAAGGGAGATCTGAATTAATTACCCCTATCTAACATCAAGTCACTCTGACTGCTGGTAGTGCAAATGAATATATATAAAGCAAAAAACTTCAAATGCTACTTCTAATACATGGGCAGCATTCATTCTTTTTGACAAATGTGCCTAGGAATATTGTCAACTTTACCAAAGAGTTTACCTTTATATAGTATCTGATAAGTATTCTCCGCAGATCAAACACTTGTAGCATGGTTGCAGCATTGTTGTCAATGATGCTGTATCCTTCCAGGATGTACTGGGTTCGCGTTATTTCCCATGTCAGCCATCGGAGGTTAAAGGCTGCATTACATGATAACAAGTGAGGGAAGTGCCCGGGCTTACAGCAGCAGCAGCCTTCGTTGTCTTCATCTCCTTCTGTTATAGCTTCCACTTCTCTCTGCTGGCAATATGTCCCTTGGCGGTAAGAAAAAGAGAGTATGCTGCCAGTTACTGGGGGAGGAGGAAACAAAGAACTTCTTCCAAGCTTAAAAAGTAAAGACTGAAGGCTCTACACGCTTAGCAAAAATCTAACAGAAAGAGCTAAGGCAACAAATTAGATGAGCCAATTGATCCACATGTAGTATAAATAAAGAACTGTACATTATTTATTTACTATCACATGTACAAGCCAAAAGGGCCTGATCTAACATTCTAGGCATTTGGTTCTGAGCTGTGCCAAACTACAGACCACAGCTCCTGCCTTAATAAAAGCTCACCAGGAAGCAACGCTAAAGAGTCTCAGTTCACCATGCACATAAAGCAAATTAATCCAAGTCTCAGTCTGCTTCTCCAAATAACATACGAGATGCAAACAAAGATTTCACAGTGGGTGAGAGCACTTACAAAACCTGGGTTTTAGCAAACTACCTTGGAAAGCAGGTTCCAAAAATAACATCGAATGGGTTGTACTCTTTCCAAGCTACTCCATATCAAACATCTCTAATGAATGGCACTAGTGACAGTACACCATGAGGACAGAACAGCTTTCTAATTAGCCTATTATACAGGCTAATTTACTCTAATTTACTCTATCAAAATAGAGTAAAACTTCCTGAAAAAGAGAAGTTAACTCAAAAAGAAGCCATGAGGCAGATGCAGAAACAATAATATATCTGCTCTGCAGACTCTGCATTTCTGGCCTGTGCCGTGTACACTAGAAGGTCAAGTTGAGCCCTTCAGGATTTGGAATCTATGAAAATGTTATTTCTACGCCATGTAGGGCACTACAAACCTAAGTCAAGGTGGACACCCATGTGCTCCCTGCACTGTTCTCAAAACATACGAGTTACATGTTCTTGATGCACGGATCTTTTTAAAATTTACTCTCTGTGGGCTGTTGAACTTTCTCTCCACTGAATCTGTACATAAACCGCCTTTCAAGGCCAACTCCTGTGATGCAGGTTACACATATGTCTCACATGGGCCTTCTGCCAAAGGTTCAGTACCACCCCACAAGACAGCTGGTTCTGTCAGCTTCCAAACATAGGAGAAGAAGGTGCTAGACACTGCGCTGCAGCTCAACAGCTGTGAACTCACCCACCAGGACCAACAGACCTGTTCCATTGTGTGAGCAATTTGGCTGTTCATCACCTGAATGTTGGACCAGGAAAGAACACAGTGTCAGGTCCAATCTCCCACAGTTTGCCAGCATCCCAAAAGTGAGCCTGGAGAAAGGCAGCATCCCAAAGGCCTTTCATGACAGTCACTGTACCCTCAACTGACTGTCCCAGTCCCTTCACAACTGTCTGGTCCTAAGTACCTTTAGTTTATACCAATAGAAGTAGCACCCAGAATATTCCTCTCTCCACACTAAGAAAAACCTTTCAACAAGTAACAAAATATGTTAAAGTATTGGTTATCATCTTCTCTTTTTACGCACACCTTCTAATATGTATCCAGCAAGAAAAACCATGCAAGGAAAAAATGAAAAATAGGAAAAGCTGAAGGAAATGTGTGAGAAAAAACAGGATTGTAGCCCTAAGAGACAGGTGGAAAAAAGATCCAGTATATTTCAGTGATCTCCATTCAGTTTTCTGTAAGTGAAAACTTACACTGTGTACCCAGTGTTGTTCACACACTGACATGTATTCCTCCTTGTACTTCAGGATATATACAATATGACAAATTATTAAATGTCTTCAAGTAACCCAAATATAAACATCTTTCCTTCCAAGACTGCTACAAAGTACAAAACGTGATGATCAAGCTGACATTTCCAGTTGGACTGGATGTGAACTGGACTGCTTCTGCTTCATATTTCACAGATTTCTACATGAATTAACACGTACTGCTCAACAGCAAAAGAGCAGCAACTGCTCTGGGTCAGTGGGTGCTTTTCTGAAGTCAAGTCAAATGGCATCATACTCAGAGTGAAGTGGGGAAAGGCATATTCATTTGTACATTGCTTGAAAGGAGTAAAATGACTACTCCATGTTGGTGCTGCTACTATTGCTGTTATGCTTTATTTTTTTAAAGCTAAAAGGTTTCTCAATATTAAACTGAGTTTGAGATACATCGTCATCCCAGGTGCTAAATTAAGTATTACCAAATATTTATAAGCGATGGAAAACGCAAGCCTAATAAACAACTGCCACCGATGTCCTTACAACTAAGGGAACTAAAGATGGCTTTCCTCAGTCTATGTAACTATTCTTAAATACGTATTTTTTAACTCTTGGTACGGAAATAGCACATTTCATTCCTATGGAATGCTGGCTGTATTTCTATGTGCTCTCTGTATTATCTCTATTAATAAATACCAAATACTATTGCTGCAGATTCTGTAATTACTAGTTTTCTCTAAATCATATATTTGGTAAAATACAGGGCCTAAAGAGGCTGGCAAGGCAAGTAATAGGCAAATTCAAGAGATCCTCAATGTTTGCGGGAAGCTGTCATCACATGAATGACAAACATGAGAGGAAGATGCCAGAACAGTTATTTGCATTCTCTACTAATCCAACAGGTAAAAACATCTCTAACTCATCATTTCTAGGTAATTTTAATCAACTAAAGTTAAAATTATACTACAGTGGATGCAATCAATGTTGAACTTGGGGAGCGACAGACATTCTAACCAAGATTTGTGTTATTACAAAACCTCTGTGAACCAACCAGAGAAGCTCAAGTGGTCATTTTGCAGATTTATTCCAAAGAATGAAATTAAGGCTGTGCTCTTCAACATCTGGCAAACATGTGCTTGCTTAACAAAAGCTGTTTGATGGACTTGGGTACTCTCACCCTGGGGATCTGGTGTCTTGATTGCTTGCAAAGCCTCTAGGGTCCCCTGTTAAGTTTAAAGGTGTAAGCTGAGCCATGGCCAGTGCTCTGATACCAGAGCCCTATTCCTATCATCATGTTGCTGATTAGTATTTCCAAAAAACACCCACTAAAAAGACTCAAGTCTGCACAGACAAAATGCAGGCTTGATGCTCAAGTACATGTTGGTTCCCCTGCAATTCTTGCAGTCAGTTTTAGAAAGACTGTCAGTGATTTTCTCTCATCTTTAGTTGAGCTTACTTTAATCCGTAATGCACTGGCCGGACTTCAACGCCACAGATTTGCATGTTCCTGAGAAACTTCATTTTACCAAAGCCTGCATCAATCCTTTTTGGTTCACTACTTTAGCCACTGGTACTGCAGAGACTAAGAGCATTTATGCATTGAGCCAAAAGGGACAAGTCACAGTAAATGAAGTTAAGTGTTTGTGTGCATCTTTTACAGAAGGGTGACCCTAAATTTCTGCATAGATGTTATAAGCTGATGATTAAAATGTCAATTTTTAGATTGCTTCTTAAAAAATTATCAAGCTCAAGCAACTCTGAGAGAATTATTCATAAAACCAAAGAGCAGGGAGCAGAACGTGCACTTCAGTTCGGCAATGTAATTAGGTGTAGTAACATTAAATATTAAAATACACGAAAATGTTTTCACTGGTAATTAGTCATTTTAAAATCTGAGGCAAAACATTTCTTTTTTTTTTTTTTACATCTCTCTGCAGTAGAAGGAAAATAACCTTTCCTGCTTTACTCAAGCTTAGGCATTCACTGTGACTTTTGCTAGCACAGATAAGACCGATTCATTTGTAAGATATCTAACACTGGATGGTTGCCAGAAATCCATCAGTGCAAAAACCTGTGCCAGCTGAACAAAACAAGGTCAACCTATGTGAGCTCAGGAGAAAACCAGGGTGAGAACTCGGAGCTCTTTCTATTTTCCTGACACATCAGGATTTGAGGACGGGCTTGTGCTCTGCCAGAATGATCTGACCTAAATGGAAATCAGAAAATTGAAACTGAAGACTGTAATCTTGCTTCCAGAGGATATATAAAATACACCTAAATTAATGACCACCCAGCCTTCTAGAATTTAAGGCTGAAATCAAGGTGTGCTTTTGAACTTAATTTTGAAAACTCGGTGAGTGAAAAGCATTTTTCAGTTCTGAAGGGCCAGAAGGAAAATCCTGTATCACAATCACATACTTCTAGAAGCAGGTTTTATCTCCATAAAACACTTCAGTTTAACAACACATCCAAACTGGGGACTAATTATTGTGGCTGCAGGTAGCGATAGCTTGGGCACTAAGGACTGCTGACACATAAATATATACCTACTGTGCAAATGTACATAGAAAGGGCTCGTAGGGCTCATGCACTAAACCCACATCACAGTTGTTAAGAAGATCACAAACTGCTCTCCTGCATTAAGCACTTCAAGCTTTAAACTCTGTGACCCAACAACCAGTGTTGGCCTAGGAGATTTAACTTGGTGTTGAGTCTGAGAGACAGAGCTGGATATGGAGATGGGAGCCATGAAGGTGGACTGAAGCCCAGGGTAACTCCTTTTGTAAGCCATGCAGAGGTCTCTTCACTGACAACTCCACAAAAATGCCTGGTTGCTCACCATTTGTTTAGCAGTATCATGCACAGGAATATTTAAAAATAAATGCATTACAGTGGAAATATCTGACCCTGTTCCACCAAGCTCTGCTGCAAATCTTAGTATTCTCAAATTCTGATGGATAAGGCTCCTTCTTATATGACACATTTCTTTTCTCCTCAGGACAGCAGCTTAATAAGCAGCAAGCCATCACCCAGAAGAAGCACAAAGAGCATATTTACAACCATTGAAAGGCCATTCTCTCCTGAAACAAGCATCAGAAATAGCTCTAGAAACACAGAGAAACAAATACTTCAAAAAGCAGTGAACTGTGATCTCAAATGGAAACTCATGAACCCCAGAACTGGACACATTCAGGTTGTTTCAAAGATAAATCTCAGGACGTAAAAACCAGTATCAATTTGTCAAACATCAAAGCTGTTAGTTATAAAACTTTGGTTTGGTTTTCAGCTGCTTCAGGTGCTTGTGTGCCTGAAAAATAGTCTGGTTTTCAAACCAGATCAGTTACTCTAATGCATCCCCTCTTCTCAGAAACCTTTCCTTTTCTTGGTCCACAGAGACACATTATGGCAGCCCACGTGGAAGAAAGCAATCTCTAAGGGTATCAGATGTTGAGCTCACAGCTACCAAATAGCATGAAAATCTCTCATGTCACCTCTTCTGGAATGCAACGCAAGGCATAACATTTTGGTTTTGGCAAAGACATTTTCTCAATAAAAAGGTTGCAGTGCATCTAACATTTTCCTTTCCTCCAGAAGTCTTCTCCGGTGCACCCATATGTATACATATAAATTTGTAGAAGGGAGGAAAGGGAAAAGAAGATATCAAATATTTATTCTAGTCTGTGTTACAGAAACTATTCTAAGCCTATTCAAAGGAAATTCATAGGTGGTTTCCACTGCTGGAGCATCACTGTACACCTAGAAAGGCTTGCACATCACAGATTTCCTGCATTCAGCATAAAGTATCCTCTTTCCTGTTTCATGCCATTCTTTCCAATTAAATCACCAAGATTAAAGAAACCCCTTTGCATCCGTTCTGTTCAATGACTCTAATATTTCCGAGCAATGTGTGTCTCTGCCTTTCTTCTTTCCCACAAACAGCGTACTTTTGGTTTTCAACCTTCTCTCTAAAGAGATGTGTTTAAAATGGCTGCTTTTCTCTGAACTCCTTATAATTTATCAGTACCTTTTGACAGTCTGGTGCATACACTGAACATACCTCAAGTGTGGTCTCAGGAAAGACATGAAGGTGGGTACGTTTATTTCCCAACAGCAAGAAGTGATTTGTAAAAGCAAGATGTGAAAGTTGCAAGCACTCTTTAAATAAAGAATTATACTTGCTCGTGCTGCAGAGCCTTCAGACACAAAACCAAACACCAATAAATATTCCTTACACTGGTAATCTACTTGCTACTGTAATAAAACTATACAGAGTACACATACACTGCAGAAATGAGTAACTGTCCTTATTTCTCAGACTTCATTACTGTGCCTAAAGCTGATACCCTAAGACTGGCTGTGTTCATACAGCATTTTGTGTGGGAAATAAGCCAGCAAGCACAGAGAAAGCCCCACGGGCAATCCCATCCTGCTGTCACAGCTGCCTTCCACTACGTACACTTACATCTGTGTCTGCTCTGTGCTTCTTGCCTTGATTCATCTAATGAAGTTCCAAGTGAAGCATGAACATCGCACGTGCAACACGCAGTAACAAAAAAATCACAGCTGAGATTGAAGAATACCAGGCATGAGTTCAGAAACAGCTCCTCAAGATTTCAGCATCACCATCCATAAGTTATTTCAGCACACGTAATGCTCAACTGGATATTCTCCAAAAGACATTTTTGTAGAGGCACAGACCAAAACAGGAAAATATTTTAAGTCTTCCTTGTTCTACAGGGAACTCGCAGGAGCTAGAGATTTTGACATTCTTTCTGCTTGTTCCCCGATTGCGAGTTCTCCCCTGTCTCTTCCTTTCCAATTAAATGATACATTTTATATTTCTTCTGGTAGGCTGCTTTTAGCATACCGCTGTGGTCTAACACAGACAGTAGAGTTAAGTTACCAAAGGGCTTCATTTCCCCAAACCAACGTGCAGTTACCTGAATTTTTTCACCTGAGCCCATGATTACCCTCTCTTCACTTTCAGTAAAGGATGAGTTGGGTGTCTCCTCTCAATGCCTGGAGCTATTGATCCTCCCCGCTGCTTTACCCATGGGATGAATGATGCGATGGAGGCATATCCCCTCCCTCTCCGTAGAAAGGGAGAGTGAAGAACTAATTCATACAAGACGCTTAATTTAAACAGGACTAAATGTGGATGAGAGGAATTGCTGACTCTCTTCCTTCAGTCTGCTCAATCTGTATCTTCTTACCCTGCCTGCATGGGTGGCATTTTGGTTTGGGTTTTTTAATTATTATTATTTTATTTAAAAGCTGAGCCAAATGCTTCTATTACATATAGTAAGAAAGGCATCTGGATCAGTCACTTATAATGCCAACTCTCAATTAGGCTGGACTGCAAACTGGGGAGGCAGTGCCTCCTGCCCCCAGTACACTTACATTCAGATGACTGCTCCTTTGGACACTACTGTGGCAGTATGGCCAGCATAGATTTTCAGCTACCACAAGAAGAAACACTCATAGGAAAATCCAGAGCTCCACAATGCAAATATTGCTTTTGGTTTACTCATAAACAGAAAAAAGTCACAGACACAGAAAACACTCTTGTGATTCACTCATTTCCAAAGCAAACATAAACTTCCTACTTAAGGAACAGCAGATTTTTAGGGCCCTCAATCAAAATTACTTGGTTTAAATCGAAGTCAAGCAGCCAATGTTCAGAAATTACAGATTTCAAGTTTCTCCTCTAGCCCTTTTTTTCCTCCTTGTGGGAAACCATTCTGTGCAATGAAAGGAATCAGAGTCCTATGTGAAAAACACTGCATGACCAGACAACTAAAAATAGGAATGTAAGATGCCCAAAGCAGACGAAATGAACCTAGTGCTTAACAACCACCTCTTGACTTTGTAAATCACCAGGTTCTTCCAGGGCAGTCGCATACACTCTTCCCACTTACATTTTCTCTTATCTTTAGAATAACATCATCTAGTGGGTTCAGGGAGGAGAACGGGGGGAGTCCATTTCCCTCCCATTTCCATCCTTTCTCTCTCCTTCTAGTACTGGGGAGTCTCTTCCCCCAGTGATACTCTGAGGGAGAAGAGGAACAGGGGACTAGATTTGTACTGAAGATGAGACAATCTAGGTGAGATTCCCATTCCCAGTTTCCCACTCCTCTCCTTCTCCTCCAGTAACTTGTCTGTGGTTTCTCAGTTCACAGTTTGCTCTGCTCTCCTGGTCCAGGTCTTTTGAACATTCAGGTAAGGCTGCCAGCCTCCTCCCAAGGAGCAGGAGAGAGATTGGGAAAGGGCATATATTCCTGGTGAGAACTCAGTTGGCTCTAAATGGCAACCCACGAAGCTCAGGAGACGCTGTGGGGCTCAGTCCAGCTGAACTGAAAGACCTGTTGCAGCCAGCAGACGTGCTGGGCCTATTCACAAAGCAAACCAGCTCCAGTGCTAACACTGAACAGTGTCAGGCAATCTGCATGGAAAGGACAATTTTCAGACCCATTTAGTTACTTAAATTGTGATTTTAGGGAATACAGAGGTGCCTTGACAGGTGGCACACTGCAATTTTTGAGCTTTGCTCTCAGATTCAAATGCAAAATGGCACTCGCCTGGTAATGAAACTTCCTGGCTCAGTGTCAAAAGTCTTCCCAAACCACTTTGCAACAAAACTATCCAGTTGTTTACCATTCAACTGTCAGTTCATTAAACCCATCTACTCAGGCCCCTCATCTTTATATCCAGCTAGCACATAGTCTGAGGATCCTTTCAGATTTTTTTTCATCTCTGTTTCCAAGAACTGCATAAAGGGAAAAAAACCTCACAAAACTCATGCAATTTAAGCATGAAAGTGAGATTTCTTTTTTCTGTTTGTTTCAAATCCTACAGTGAACTATTTTAACACAAAAAGGATGATCAGCAAAGATAATTTTCTGAAATTAGAACACAAGTTAATGGAAGCATACATGGTCCTTCCTACTCAAAATCCTAACAAATCTGAACAAAATGTCAACACTGTCCAAAATACATCCTTCTGTAACGCACATAAATCACTCCTGGAAGTCACTTTTCTTTTCAAATCTGCAGAAATGAATGAACTGGTTTTTGACTTCACAGAGTTTCCATAAAGCATTGTAACTATAACTTAAGAGGAAACAAAAAATACAGGCTGACTAAAACCATCTTTAAAAAAAAAAAGTAGTTATCTTGGAGATCTATCAGCCTGCAAAACCACTGATATTGTAACTAAGAGATGTGAATTGCCACTGTATTTAACTGTTCTGGCAGAACAAGATAAATCTGCATTTGTCTGGCTTAGATTTGAAAGAAGCAATGGCAAATTCCAAATCTACCTAAAAAATGCCTTCCACATGTGGACTCCATAGGGTGCTTAACCTTAGTACCTACCTCTGACACAGCAGCACCACTGCTTACTTTGGGGGCACACAAGGAGAAGATAATACTTGCACAAATCTCTTTGAAGTTGACGAAAGCCACAGAGCCATGCATCCATCATCATCATCATCATCATCATCATCAACAAGAAGAAACTATAATGCTGATAAACAGATTCTTTTTCTTCCTTTCCAGTTGCTTTTTTCTTACAATTTGCTTTTGTACTGAACAGGTATCTATCTCTTCAGGTACTACAATACTAAGCTGTTTCCGGTATTTCCTGTTTTCTGCGTAACTTTTCTTAAGATAGAGGAATGTTATCTTCATCCCCACCATACAGGAAGGAAAGTGAACATCAAGCATTTACCATAACCTGTTTAACATCCTTCAGGGAGTCTGTCACAGAGTCAAGAGTTGAGCTCACACATGTTATTTCCTACTCTAATCCTCCCACACCCAAGTGCATTCAAAAAGCGAGTCTGTCTCATATTTTCTCATACTCAGCCTTGTTGAAAAGTCGCCTTGACTATACACTCCTCTACATGTTGCCCATTAGATGCTCAGCCCTTGACTGTTTTTATTTTGGGACTTCAAAACTCCCATCACTTGCAATTGCAAAGTGGTATCTTTGAAAGGTTACAAGTCCAAACAACAAACACAGGGAGCCAACATATAAACAAAAATTTAAAAGCTGTTTAAAAGTTTTTCAGTTTTACCTTCATTTTTCTTCCTACTTTAGGGACAACAACAGAGAAAAGGAAAAGAGTGTGACAGTCTGAGCAACTGGTCTCACAAAAGCCACATCCCTGAGGAAGGGCACGCAATTGCCATTCCTTAAAGAGGAGTGTCCATACAGAGAAATATACTGAACAGGAAGGAAGTCTCCTGTTCAACTGAAGTCAGCACTTCCCAAATAAGAGAAATATGAAGTCCTGATCCACTTACTGCTTCTCTCCTGTTCTACTGTGATGGAGATCATCTCAGCACTGGTATTTTGCATGATCTGACACAGGACATTTTCCATGGGAGGAGTTAGATGATATTTGGTTTATATTTCAAACAGAAGTTTTGGGAGGGTTGAACAATTTAAATAACAACTTTGGTTTTTATGGTTATGGAGGGAAAGAAATAATCTGAAAACATAACTTAGCATAATCTAAAAGATCTGTGAACCAAGCAAATAACTCAACATGCCTTCTTTCTGAAAGTCTTATGATACTGCAGAACATGACTCCAAATTTCTTAACATCTCTGTTTCAAAACACTTTCATTCAAATAATGATACAAAGAAGTACAGAGCTTTTAGACAGACAAATATCTGTAAAAAGAGAGAGAAAATTCCTTAAACTCTATGTCCCACTATAGAGTTGTGATAGACTAAAAAGCCAGACAGGTTTGTTGCTGGTCTTGTTGTTATATAAATAATCAGGAATCCTTACCTCGAAATTCCAGCCCTCTAAGCTGAAAGGTGACGAGGCCATTTCCAATTTCGATCAAGTGCACAAAGGCATTTAAATAATCCGATGTCAGAATAAAACAGTCTCCTGTGTTGTAGTTTCCCCAGCGGCCCAGAATCAAATCTCCACAAAGAGACTCCTGCAGAGATCTTGTCAAATGCTCATAAAAAATGGAGTTGAGATTGTTGTCATCGTCTCCTACAACCAGAACAGCACACATTTGTCAAGAATAATATTTATAATATACTAAACCATTCTGCATAAAATCCCATGCTCTTTTTTTATTCCTGCATAAAGCCTCTTCCTCTAGCTGGATGATATCTTCCTGACACTTTATGCAATCTATATCTCCGTCAGAGAATCAGGCCTGAAACTTAAGTTTAATATGAATAACATTGTAAACAGAAGATCAAATTAGTGAAAACACATATTTCAAACTGAATTAAATCACCTCCATGTTTTACAAGAGCAGGAAGGCTTTGGTTTCACTGAAAGTCTCTGCAATGCTAAGTTAATGTCTATGTATTCTTATTTTTAAGAAACCAGAAATCATTATTATTTCAGTACATAAATCTGAATATTTTTTCTGAGATTTTTAAAGAATTCTGTCACACAGCTTCCAGTAATTTTGTTGGAATTTTTTTCTTTTAGTCTCCCAGGAATTTTTCAAGACTTTGTCCATGAAGAATCTGTTGGTACTTAAAATGAGGATACAAATTTTAAAAGAGTCCACTTAGTATACTAAGAAAGAATGAAACAAGGTTCATTCATCACTAGGTTTTCTACCACTTCTTTAAAAATAGTAGCTGCACAATGTGCAAGGTACAAATACATTGCTTGGACCAATTGTCCAGGTGAAAAACAGCCCACCACGATCTAAAAATGTCAGCTTATAAACATCTATGGCATTTAACTGGATTATAAATAGCATGTTGTGGTGATGATCTGTGAAAAATAATAAACAAATGCTAACAGAGTGCCACATAATTCAACATAGTGTTGTCTTGTGCTTGTACTCTTTTACATAATATATGCTTGACATGAGAACTGCTTTTCTTTTCTATAATAGATCAGTGTCTCATCTTCAATACTTTCAAAATGCTAGTGCATGAGCGGACATACATGTACAAATCAACATCTTGTACAGGTATTTGAATACATGAGACTATGTGGATACATACATACAGGTACAAATGTATAATTGTGTATGTGCTTATTTAGGAGCAGATCTAACACGGAGAAAAAAAAACCAAAACCAGAGGATGACATGCTACTGCTTCCCCTACAAATTGATCCTCAATACAAGAAGAGGAGTGGGCATGTTACTACACTGCTTTTCATCATCATGGCCATTACGCATTCAGCCCTAATATGTATGTATACATGCATACCTACATATATGTATGCATAATATGTAGACATACATACACCTGTATGCACATACGGACATACTCAGCTATACAACTCCTGGAATATATTTGGTCAAAATCTAAATTAGTCATAACATTAATTATTTCACACAGACACAAAAGGAACGTTTTGCTTGAGCTATGGGTTTTAAAATATAATTAACTTACTAGCATATATAATAATGCTAAAGGTTACTGTTATCAGATGACAAAATGGCCTTGGGAAACATCTTAACTCCCTGCCTTGAAATGATAAATAATGAAGAAGCACTATATATGCCTCAAAGTGCTAATACCTCTGTGGCTTTCTTGTACACTCTGGATTACACCCATTTCTGACTGAAGATGTGTATTTGTTCATGCTACTGATGTGATGGATAAAGATAAAAACTGAGGGCGTAAAAATATAACAATAATAATTACAATGTAAACTTGTATCTCCACAATACAAGCCCCTGACACCTGAGTGGCAAAATAAAATCAGCTGCAGAACATTAAAGCAGAAGAAACCCATGCACAAAACTTTGGCTTTTCACTGGGACCAGAATTTGGCATCAGTTTCCCCTGAAAAGGGCTGTGTCCTCCCAAGTGCTGAAGAGCATCAGCTGAGGTACCACACTCTCTTCATGTCCACTGACTTGCCAAAAAATGCTCTCACTTCCTGCTCTCACAGGAACTGCTCAGGGCAGCCCAGGAAGGTGCTTTACATTGCCAAGGATTGGAGCTCATTAAACAGACCGATACGTGGAGGAGAAGCCAGGCAAAGCTTTCCAGGCAAAGCCTTGACAGTCTAAATACATTACATTTTGCAAATCAAGAGAAAAACCCAAACTCCCAGGCTGTACCTGCATCCTTTTCGATCTGAATTGCCAGTCTGGTGTTGGAATGGTCCGATCTTTTGGTGCTGGAAATAAAAAACATGTTGTACAACCAATTCTTTTTTTTTAAATGAGATTTTTCCCAAAACATATTTTTATTTTCTTTTTAATGTATCTTTGCATTCTGTGTGTACATCATTATGCAGTTCACATGCTAATCCCTTCACCAGTTTACATGAAATAGGCACATATAGTTCTTTCACTTCGGTATGGGCACTGACATTGTCGCTTATCAGCACACAAAACAAAAGTGTCTGTGTCCCCTTCCCCTCTTCCTCAAACTCTTTCTTCCCCGTTTTCTTTCTTGTGGGGAAGAGTTCATTCAGAATTTGGCATCTGTGTTAATACACAACACTACATACTTAAATAATTGAACTGGCTCGAGAAGCACCTCAGCCAGGTGCCACCAAAACAGTGACTAGAAAGACTATTAAATCAGTCTTTCTTCCATTTTAAGCCTTAAGGGAAACAGCTGGACTCAAGCTGTTTTCTTTGTGTGAAAATATTGCTGTGGGTATATAACATCTATGGAAAAACAACAACAAAAATATCAGTTTCACATTTAGCTAGCAGCACTGAGAGCTTTTCTGGTCATTCTTATCACTTGAAAAAGAATAAATTACAGGGTCTTATTCCATACAGACAGTAACTCTGTCTCCCTTATGAATCACATATTCCCTACTCAGTATTGTCATTGCAGCAGTGGAATATAAACAGCATGGGAAAAATGGTCATAGAACAGAAAGCAACTAAAAGGTAGATTGGATTGAGCTTTGATTCCTACCTGTAACAAAAGACACTAACAAGGCGTGAAAATAAGGAAAGAGTAAACCGCTGTGGGCAAGCATGTGCGTAACAGAAGGGAGTGGTTGTTGTGGTGACTAGGGATGTTCAACACCAGCGGTCTAAAGCATCTCCCTGGCATCCATCTCCCAAGCCTTCAGGGTACAACTGAAAGTCTGGCTAACAGAAATACTATAGTAAATATAATTTTCCCTGAAATATTGCTCTGACAGTGGTGCTTTAGAATTTCAGGATACTTAATTAAGAATATTGTCTCAAAAGTTTTACCCTTAATGACTAGCTTTAGCAGACCTGTCAATCACATATGCAAATATCATCATTCCTTGAAAAAGGGGGTTAAAACAGAAAATGGGGAAAGCCAAAGTTGTTTGCCCTAAGCTACAGTTAGCACAGCATTACATGTGACAGTGGTGAGTCTCATCTGTTCACCAGCCTGAAAACAGACAGGAAAAGTGTCAAGGCACAGGAACTGAGGAAGACACCCAAGTATGGTCCTCATCATGTCCTGTGTCAAACTGTGAGGGGGGCTGCATGGCCAGGTGGGACTGGCTGGGGTCTGGCTCATTAGGGTGGAGTACAGAGCTTGGCAGAGATTTTGAATTGGCTGATGGTTGGCCAGGCAACTTGGATAGCCCAAATTTAGCTACTCACTACGACAATTTAGACATGTCCCAAGGAAGACTGCAGCAAAGAGGGTATAAGCTACATGAGAGGTTTTCAAGCAGCTTAAATAACCCTGAAAAAGGATGGTGTAAACCCAGGGTAATGTTGTCTTTGAAGCACAGCAGAGACTCTGTGAGTCTATTTACAAGGTTGGAAGTTTCTGAGCTGAGGCTATAAACCCATGTTGAAGCCAACCAGGAGAAGGATGCCACTGATGCTCCTAATGTTAGAAAGCCTTTTCATCCACCCTCTACATCCTTTGCCAAAAAGCTGTGGGAAACTGGCCAACAGAAAAATTGTATACAGGCTTCCATGTAGTAGACAGAAGAGGAACAGAATTGCTTTACTTCTGCTCCCTACCAGTAACTGATATTTGCTTTTAAAAGGCATGTTCCTTAGTTTGCAAGAAATACATTTGGAGAGAATATGAGTCTTAATTGGAATTATTTGTAATTAATATTAGTACATTATCCACATAGATTAACATTTTATTTGATGTATTATTTATCTTCCTGTTTCTGGTTAGCTCAGCTTATTGTAAGTGCAATTTTCATTTCCTATGCAACAGAAAATGGCAACTGGAGGGAGGGCCTTCTAAGCAGCTCAGAATATAAAGAATGATTTTACTTCAAAAAGGTTGTCAGAGTTCTTCCACCCTGATATACATCCACCCGCAATTGCAACACATGCAAGAGTAAGCATAAAGATTAGGTTATGGAATTCAATCAATTTTCTATTCTCAGCAGAGAAACGCTGCTGATTTCTAAATGCATATGTTCTAAGATTATGAGACTCCTTATTAACTTTCAGTCCCTCTGAAATCAGTATGGCAGTATGAGGTACAAGTCAACACTATTCTTCCCCTGAAGCTTTCACAGCATTTCTGTCCAGAAAATTCTAATCTATAATAAGCAGGAATTGTTTTGCCTAGCACCCAGTTCTGGCTTCATTTCTTCCCTTTTTTTTTTTTTTCCTTTGAGAGAAAGACGCATGAAACCATCAGGGAAAATCATGAGTGCTTCAGGATGCTCCGATAATGCAGCCTGACTGGGAAGAAGGGAAGGAAACAGAACAGCTCTAACAAACAAAACAAAACCACGCTCCATTGCGGCTTTATCGTCCATACCAAGCACAGTAAAGATTACTTAAGCAGCTATAACATAAGCCTCAGGACATGAGACAAGAAAGGATTTACCTTTCCAGACACTATCAGAAAAACTCAAATCCTTATACAGATATTTTGAAGCTTTTTTTTTTTTGAGACTTAAGGTAACACAGAGTTAACACAGAGAAAACTTCTGTCCTGAGATTCAGTTTAGTTGAATAAATTCAGTCAGGTAATTCATTTGAGACTTTAAAAATCTTCCGCAACCATCAGTAGCCAAAGCTGTGTTTGTACCTTCTTGAAAGCAATGGGAACTTGCATGGCATTAAACTGTAATACACTACACCTAACAATCAAACCAGCTATGCCTTTACTCCCAGGCTTTTCGCTGTCAACTAGGACCTCTCAAAGTGAACTTTTGGGACCAGTGGGTGATTTGGGATTTTCTCCAGTGACCTCTTGCTTTAAATTTGGTTGTTACCACTCATCCAAGGTGATAATTAGTTCAGTAATTGGATTTCTTCCTGAATTGCACTATTCTATGCAAACTGAGTCCTTCGGCACTTGCCCTAGAGGGGCAAGTGACTGTGTTTGAATGTCTTCAGCTAAGTCTTCAGCAATTTTAAAGTCAGCATCCTGCTTAGTTCCTGAACTATCTATCTCATGCTCTTTTAATCCAGCATTTATATGGGCACTGAGATTAGCCACTAGTTTGTATAGCACTGTTCATGCCATTATAACTATCACTTCCCTTTGCAAAAGAATGAAGTCACTTCCTATACTTCCTTTGTCCAAAAATACTGCCTCATTTTCCAACCTGGAAAGACTTTTTTCTCCCACTTTCCTCTCCCAATTTCCTTAGAAAAGTAGACAAAAGACTGAGGGAATTCAGGTAGCTCAGGAACATACAGCAATTGGTGAGAATCTGGCAAATTGAGGAAGAAAAATAAAATAAAATCATTGTTGTGCTTATTTCCAGAAGAAGAAGATAAAATTGCAGCTGTTCTATCTGCCTTGCTGTTGCTGGGCTTTGCCCCAAAACACAAATTCAAGATTTCCTGGATCCTTGCAGTGCAGGAGGGGATCTCTACTTCTGAAGAGAACAAAAGCAGTTCTCCTCTGGGACATGCAAAAGATGCCTTTCTAGGGTAGATCCAAAGTTTTCCTTTGTGTCTAATGAATTTTAATCCATTTTCCATGACATCTAACACAGAGAAATTTTACTATACTGCAGCCCTATGATTATTCATGGAAGTCTGGAAACAAAAATCCTCAGCATCTCCGTGTGAATGTCTTAGGCTGCTGGCACTGTAAACAGAAGGCTTAGCATTAAAAACACAGTAGCAGTAGTAGGCTATGACAGAGAGGCAGGAATGAGAACGAGGAGATGGCAGAATAAGCAAGCATCCATGAATATTTGAAGGACACCAGAGGCAAAAAATGATGGTGCTAATTGGAAGTGTGAGGATGCCCAGGTAGTTTTAAATAAATTTTGTCTAAAACGCATAATGATTTCAGTGTGATTATAACAGCAAAGGCTGACAGCCCCTTCATGCATAACCATGCCCAGGTTTTCTGGGCAGCTGCATAGAAGATATGCCTTAGGTTTAACTCATGTTAATAAAGAAAGATCTCTTTAAAATGAAAGCAACTTCTCCTTCCTGATCACTCACTCAGATTTTTATTTTTCAGGCTTTCTTCTTCCCCGCCTTCCCTGACTGCTCCAGTGTTTCATCTAAAAATAATAAAAAGTGGCTTTGATTGCACACTAGGAAACTGGGGAAGGGCTAAGGTATAAAAAGTTCCAGTTGTTCAAGACAGCTCTGTTGAAGGATCCTTTTAAAACACAGGAAGATCTTATTATCAGTAATGCTTCCTGTTCTTAGGGTTTCTTTACTTTCTTGAAAAGGTTTTTATAATTCATTCTGAGAGCTCCTTGGGTTTGGTTTTGAGGTTTTGGTGGTTTCTTTGGTGGTGGGTTTTTTTTGGTTTTGGTTTTGTTTTTTAAGTAGGTGTAAAAATCAGAATTGTGGTAATTTGCTGAGATAGGACTGAGCATGTTTATTTGGCATATTCTAAAGCCTTTCCTGAAGATGAGCCTTCTGTGCTCCTGCAACAATTGGGATGCAAATAAGAAGTGAATTTGAGATCAAAAGGTGAGTGCCCAAATATGGATTAAACAGCTCACCTAAGTGCTCTGACATTCAAATATTTAGCTGGGGAATTCACCTCTTATTTGTAAGCCAGGTCATTTAAGCCTCTGCATACTTTAAAATATTCACTAATGCTTTACTAAAATGTCATCAATACCCCTGCTTTTGTCTTATTTGTCTACCTTGCTACTTAATTTCTTCCCCCTTGTCTCAGTATGCTTTTTCTTTTAAAAGGCATTTAGTCATTATCTTCAGATATTTTATACTAAGCAATACAAGAAGCTTTATAAGTGGAAGGATTATGCCAACTGCACAGAGATGTTCATGCTCACCCTTGTGTCAGTGAAAAAGGGCTGGGACGCTGACGTTCCTATAAGGATGGGTTGCCCCTCAGTTCAAGAAGGACAGGGAACTGCTGGAGAGAGTCCAGCGTAGGGCTACAAAGATGATCAAGGGAGTGCAGCATCTCCCTTATGAGGAGCGGCTGAGGGAGCTGGGTCTCTTTAGTTTGCAGAAGAGGAGACTGAGGGGAGACCTCATTCATGTTTATAAATATTTAAAGGGTGAGTGTCACGAGGATGGAGCCAGGCTCTTCTCGGTGACAAACAATGATAAGACAAGAGGTAATGGGCACAAGCTGGAACACAGGAGGTTCCACTTAAATTTGAGAAGAAACTTCTTCTCAGTGAGGGTGACAGAGCACTGGAACAGGCTGCCCAGAGAGGTTGTGGAGTCTCCTTCTCTGGAGACATTCAAAACCCGCCTGGACGCCTTCCTGTGCAACCTCATCTAGGTGTTCCTGCTCTGGCAGGGGGATTGGACTAGATGATCTTTTGAGGTCCCTTCCAATCCCTAACGTTCTGTGATTCTGTGATTCTGTGATTAACACAGGACCCTGCATCACAGCCATACCTCACTTTCTGCAGTTCACATAGGTACTTTGAATTTAAAAGCAAATCTGTTAATTACACACAAAAATATGCATCTGAAATAGTTCAGGTGAGTGGTATTTTTCTGGTTTTTTTTCCATTGTGAGACAATGTAAAACATTACAGGGAAGGCGCTACACTATGCCCAGCTCTGCAGGGCTAATTCACTTGGGCTGTGCACTGGCTGATTGGCCCATGAGTGAAGTGGCAAATGCCTGGGAAACTGTAAGGACCTGGAGAGCAGAAAGGAGGTGATGAGAAATGTCCCGGTGAAGCCTCCACCAGAAAAAGAGAGCAAAGTCATATAGCAAAAAAAAATTACTAAAATCCTGGGAGCTGCTTCAGCAGGTGACTCAAGGTGACTTCTTAAAATAAAATTAGGAGGTAGAGATGGCAAGAAAGTATGAGAAAATACAAGAATAAGACAAAGACTGGTGAACAATGTCTTACAAATAAAGCCTACATCAGAAATACTAGTTCAGTTCGCTACAGAGTTTCTGTGAACATATTTCTCACCAGAAGATGAAGGGAAGCAAAACAGAAGCTAACGAAGTAATTTCTGTGCCTTAAACCTGCAGGTGCAGCATCAGTGATACTACACTGAAGAACAAGAAAAACCTTACTGCTACTGTGCAAATGTACAAAATCCAATCTAAAACAGGGATGACTTTTAATACCTCTTGCTATTTCACTGTAAGGACCATTGGGAGTGCTAATCATTTACAGCAGTCGTTATGGTAGTCTCTACAGTACTCTTCACACTGAAAAAATCTCTGGTATTTTGAAAGCAAACACTGCAAGTCAAAGGATTTAAAGAAAAGTCCCTCTAGCATTCATCCAGTATTTACCTAGTCCCAACTAGCACAAAGCTTCAGAAACAATTCTCAGTGGCAATGGTGAGGTAATTCTGCATTTTTCATTATCTCAGAAAGAAGCAAGAGATATTTTACACTTTGCTCCTATAAGCCCTGAGACAACTTTTAAGTACCCTTGTACATCAGGAGATGATCAGGACTTGAGCACGCTGCAGCACAAATTATTCCCTGCTGCTTTCTGTACACAACTTACGTATCACCTCAGTGGGAAGAGTTACAGTTGCTGACGAGATCTCCTCTGTGATTTCAGCTTTCCCCCTGTCTTCATATCTTGACAAAAGTTGCTTAAGTAAGCATCTTCTTGAATGGAAGGTTTGAGTTTAGTGCTCTGAACCTCAGCTTGCCCCTCAATGTTTGATTTAGTTAAATCTAAAACAGGAGGTGATCTACATTATCCAAGTGAATGGGATGAATGCTCTCTGAGAACACTTATTCTTATGGAAATTCAATCCGTTTCAACAGGTTTTCAATACTCAACATGGCAGCAATTTTCTGAGTTCACTTGATCTCATTAGATTTACATAATTTGGAAGCTAAGCATTAGGTGAACAGCTTATAAAATTTTAGTGCCATTGTATAACCACACAAGCCCTTCGAGTATTACATACTTCCTATTTCTGATTCATGAGTTCTTTCTCATCTTCCTCTTACATCCTGTTGGTGCTTTCCTTTACAAATATATTTAAAAGTCTCCTTTTATCACACTCATAATTTCTTTTCTTCTATAGGTCTCAATTCCTACTTCTCAATGTCTGTTGCATGATTTTCACAGTTTTTCACTGCACACCTATTCCTTTCTTGCCCATCCCTTTCCCTTTCCATTCATCCAGCTTGAGGTTTTGATCTTCACTTGTGTTCCTGCCTGGCCTCAGCATGCATTCCCTCTCTGATGCCTCCCTTCTTGTCTTTATTCTGTCCTCTTAGAATGATTCAGTGAATTGGAGTTGTGAATGCATCTTTAACTCGGCAGGGAACTACAGGGAACTGAATCAGAATGCACTCCCAATTAATTATCACACATATGGCTTCTATTCAATTAGCCTCAATTTGTTTTATTGACTGCCAGGGGCAAAATTTGAGAAGAGGAGCCATTATCAGTTAAAGAGATACTGCCAAACAGTTAAAATACAACTCTGAATTTTGTATAGCCCTCCTTGAGCATGAAACTCCTGGCAACTCAGAAAATACCTATCTATTTGGCTAAAGTTATTCATCCTTTCCTAGACAGCCCTCACATTTTCCCAGTTCAGTGTGACTCTACACATGGAGCCAAGCAATGAGATGAGGGCTGGGTTGGAGAGATGTGCATACCTCTGCGCTACAGCAAGTGGCCAGAGGGGCACACACGCACACAGGGTTACTTATTCTGGGAGAAAGCACATTTCAAGACTCTGAGGGGAGTGCAATTTCTAGCAGGGCTTCGCTTTAGGCTTAAGGAACACTTCCCATACCTGAATGCTGTGGTTTTGCCACTCCTCAAAGCCCTACGCACCTGCTGAAAGGGGTGAAAGACCCCCAGTCCAGCCAAGTGTGGCAAGTACAAGTCCATGGGCAGTGCTGGTGGTGTGCAAGGTGAAGATGTATGGCAGATAGGGACTACAGCAGGGAGGAGACAGGGAAGGGTCTTGAGAAGACAGTCAGATGAGCAAGTCTAATGAATAACATGTAGCTTCAGAGGGCTCATGAAGAACTAAGCCTGAAGTGTGGACAAAGATATTCCTTGTTCTTCAAATGTTTTGTTTTTCTCTATTCTCTCCCCCAATGCCAGAACCATGGCCACACAGGTACCTGGAGAACAGGGCGCAACTTTCCAAAGACCAGTTTATACTCATTGTTTCAAGAGGGGAGCATTTTTCTACCGCCAAAAATCATCTCTATTTGGAAATCTACCTGTTATAAGAGAAGAGTAATGAAAAAAAAATAGTAGCAACTTGCTAACAGTTCAGCTTTTGCATCACTGTCAGACAGAGGGTGCCACTGCAGTCAGCAGGTATGCTGTACCCAAATGCTGTCCCCAAGGCCACCCAAGCCAGATCTAAGCATTCCCCAACACCAGTCTAGGCTGGAAGCTCAAAGATCTAAATCCCTTTGAAGTCTTCAGAAAGACTCTCACCAAATTCCACGTGCTTTGTGAACAGGACCAGGCAACTCCCTCAGAATCTTGAACTGTGCTTTCTCCCAGAGCAAGTGATCCTCTGTGCATGTGTGCCCCTGTAAATCTCAGGCACTAATAAGCTCCCATTTTGGTTTTATCTACACACTGATACTAATTTACATTATTTTTCTGAGTTCTAAATTAACTTAACACTCAATAAAGGCCTGGAGGAGCCATGACGCCAACTCAGCAAAGACCTCTCTTAAAAAAGCCATGGTCATCAAAGGGGCTAGCATCCATAAAACTGAGTAATAGCTGATACCAAAGGAACTAGAACCTCAGTACGCTCTAGAGTAAAGTTGTGCAACTGGAAAAACTGGAATATACTGCTTCTTTCTGGTCAGTTCATAAAAAACAGTACAGAAATAGAAGCAGCCAAAGAGAAACACAAAACTTAACAGAGGAAGACAAACAGTTCTGAAGAAACTAAAATGAACAGTAAAACTCAGGGCTGCAATGTGGCTGGAAATATTCAGACAAGTTTGAACCCTAAGTAAGGAGAACAGGCAGTGACAGCAGTCAGAACACAGCATTTCTGAAGTGATATTTGAGGAAAGAAGGCAAACACTAATTCCTGTCGATGAGGGGGAAAAAAGTTCTCCTATGCTTAGGTTATGCTGTAATTGTTGACTTCAGAAGTTAATGTATCTTTCTTTAAAGTATTAGTTCTAAATCAATGGTCAAGACATTACTGAACTACGAACATCTGCTGCAGTTGTTCCTCTGTAAACATCACGACTATGGAGGTCTAATAACATGTGAAAAATCAAACAGCAAGAAAAGACTAAAAAAAGAAATCCAGTCCTAACAAGGAGAACTTGAAAGGTCCAAACATGCAGCTCCCAAACAAGGCCCATGGACAGTCATGGTTGAATGATGTTTTCTGTTCGGAGCAGGGGTTTTAGCAGCTGTAAGAGATGAGCAGGCTCACAGGGAAACCAAATGCATCAAATGTGTGTCAAAAAATCAGCACTTGGAAGTGGAAAGCCTGTTATTTTATGGGAAAACGGGAGGGAGCAGATGGGTACATTTCTTTTTCCCACAAACGTGCATAATATGGGGTCAAACCTAATTACATCTACACTGAGAAAAGTCTTCCCATTCCACCGACAGGCTGTCCACAATGGGCAGGTCAAGTGAGGCAGTAGGAAAAAAGAAAATGCCAGTTGCACTAGATCTGAGGCTGGGCAGGTTTTCCTCACTGTTTAACCTTACAGGTGGCTATTTTCCAGAACACAATGACTGGAACAATAACACAGTGATGAACTTCTTAAAAAGATGGAGAAAAGAAAGGCTTGCTCGTGTATTTGCTAACACAGAGAGGTGTCCTGTAATGCCATTCTGGGATAACTGGCAACCTAATTGCAACTTCTTTAGAGACACCTAACTCAGTTACACTACACAGTAATTCACTCGAGAGCCTTCAAAGCAAATGCAAACTGTGCCTTACCCAGAAATAGGCAGTGAACCAGATGACCAAGAAAGAACAGAAACAAGGAGCAGGAGAGAGATGAACAAAATCTCCAGATCCCTGGTGGCAGTTTGCTGTCTGGGGGGACAAGTCACAGCTGCAGCAGGGAACAGGCTGCTTGACGTGATCCAGTGGTTTGACCCACCGGGGAATGAAAGAACTTCCTCCTCTCTTCTGCCCATTGCCGTATCCAATATACAAAGCAAGATAAGAGGAAGGGAGGAGGGGGACAGAGCCAGGCTGCAGCGTGACAAAGTATTTAAGAAAAAAAATGCAAAGCAGAGAAATGGAACAACAGCATTTAAACAAACACTTTATGCTTTAAAGTGACTATACATTAAACAAGATTTATGGCTATTTCCTTTTCTCTCTCTGATATCTACAGCCTAATCATTCCAACAGCTGTGAAAATAAAGTCTAAAACAGGCCTCTTCAAACTGGGAAGCAGTACTCAGGCTAATGGCAGAACAAAGCCAGTGCTACATCAAACTTTTTTTTTTCTTTAAAAAATTTCTCATAGTTGGACTCCCACGAGACAACCCACTCATGAGCAGCAGACCAGCTTTCTGATTTTCCACACCTTTCTTTTCAACAATGGCAGCAAAAGCTGTGAAAAAGTGGTTGCATGAGAAGCTGTTCTTAATTGCCTTCCTTACTGCCTTTTTTTTCCTTCTTCTTAAAATCAGCCTTCCCTTTCTCCCCGGAAGATCCCTGACCTCAGTGACGCATTGATGGTACTAGACTCTGCACACAGTAAACACACAGCATCTGCTGATTGCAGGGAAGAAACCCATGCTCTGTGCACACACCGTGAGAGCACAAACAGGCACAGTATGATTCCTGAATTCTGAAGAGCTTGCTAGGAATTTCACAGTTTGCTTACTGTCAAAATGAATTTTTTTTAACCCGCTTGAGTTCCTCCATCTCCTTGAAAAAACAAACAAGCCATCATCTTAATTCTCTAAGACTTTCAGCCCCAGCTCATATCATCCAGAGTGGCAGATGCCCAGTCAGAAACTTGAGGAATTAAACTCCTTCTTAGCCAGCAGAAAAATGGGACTAAAAGAAACACTGGAAATGCAAGATGTGTATGTGTGCACTCAGAAAATACCAAGTTTAAGGAACAGATGCTCACCACTCAGGCTACTGGCCTAATAGCCCAGCTCTATTAATAAGCATAGTACTCTCTACTTGCTGATGTCCAAAGCTTCAACTTTGCATTTGATTTACAGAAAACGAAATGGATGGATTTTCTGCATCTGATTTCACACTGTTGGCCCAAACGAGATGCAAAAATAAGTCTTCCTTAAGTGTAACAAAGAAAAAAAGTTTGCTTGACAGCAGTGAAGTGTGCATATACCGATAACAGAAATGACACTCTAAGAAAGCAACCTAATTTATGACTTGGAAGAAAAACAAAACCATGATATTTTGATATCTAGGCTGCTTGTCAAAACTGTTTTCAGTTAGTCCAATTAAGAGGTTAAATTATAAAAAATATAACCATGGAATTGACTACCTTTAACTTTATACAAATGTACATGAGGTTTTGTGTAGCTAATATAAATGTGATAATTTAATGTAGTCATCAACAGGGCAAGGAAGTGTTTGAAAATGGGTATGCAAAGCAGGGAAAACAGAAAAGCTATATAAAGCACACTGAAGGTAGCTTTCCCCTGGGCAAAAGTTTCTGTCAACATGCAACGAGTATGGAAATAGAAAAAAAATCTGCCAGAGCTTCTGCTTCATACAAGTATATCTCAGATGGCACTGAGGCAAACCTGTGACTTTCCATGAATACCCTGAGCTGAACTTGGCGAAACTACCTATTTTGCACTCCAGAAAGGAAATCTATACACCAACTTCCCGATCTGCTTGTCCTGTTTCACCTTAATGACTGAAAACTCAGTGCACATCTGGCCATGGGGCACTGTAGCCCAAAGAGATCAGTGGAGAAGTCAGAAAAACTCTCCACTCCAGCTCAAGTTCCTGGTCCTATTGAACTCCACAGAAAGCCATTGTGCCATTTCTTTGAATTTTTAGTTGTTGAAGGATCAAGACTTAAAGCAGTAAGGAAAGGCCCATTTCAACTAATTCAATTATTTTAAGTATTTTGTAGAAAATTTCCCTATTCTTAATACAAAATTACTTCCTTCCCTTGCCTTTTTCTGTCTTTTCACTGTGTCCCTTTAATGAACCAGGAGTTTCTCGCTCCGGTCAGTTCTTCATGTGAGTAATGAAATACTGAAATGGAAGCAAGGCAGAGGAGAATTGGAAGTGCTAGAAATAAAATAAATAGGAATTTAGGAGGAGTCATTATACGTGCATATTGTGGGATGCCAAAGGTTCAGGCAAAAATTTATTTCACTTTGATGACTATCTGGATTTTTTAGAAGGCTGTTTTCTACTTCTGAAAGGTTTTTGAGGGGCAAGGTTGTAGTTTTTATGCTTTAATTGAGATGATCATAAAAGATACAGTAGAATTTCTAACAAAAAACAAAGTATGCTGTTTTCACAGTTTAAATCAAGCATTCATGTTGAAGATAAAGTTGTAGCTACTGCTTATTTTGAAAGGACAGGTAGTGGTGGTTTAAAGTATTAAAAGGGTTAGTTTTTTTGCACTTGGAGTATTACAGTTTATGGGTAAAATAATTAGCTTTGCTTTAAAAAATTATTAGCACCAACTCCTTCACTTCCCTTACTAAGAGTCACAGATGGTCAGTACTGATGAAAACAAGCATGAACCCCTCTTATTTAAGTATCAAGAATCAAGCACCATCTTTTGAAATGTCCTTTGAATACCTTCTGTTCATCTCGTCACAAAAGCCTTCGACAAACCAAAAACAAATTAAAATGGTCCTCTCTGTTTCCATCTACATTAACCTACAGATTCTACATTAACCTAGCTATATGGAAGTGATGTGCCTACAACTAAGTTTGCTTCTCTAACTGGAACCTAGAATAAAAGCCACGTGCCTTCAAAATGCTCTGGTTGAAGTAAAATGCAGCAGATGTAAAATCCCCACTTCCTAGTTAATATTGTTCAAAGTCTTAATACAAAAATGCAAAGCTGTTTGTGGGATTAGTGGTAGCTTCCTGTCTTTCCATGACCCCCCTAAACTTCACTCCTATGAAATGATGAACTTGCAGACCCCCAAAAAAAGATGTGTGAGAGAGAACTGTGTTAAGATCTGGCCACAGTGTACAAAATTCAACTCCTCAAAAGGCTTCCACAAATCTCACCATATACAGAAGCAATTACAAAACCTCTTTATATGACTTGGCTTTGTCTGAGTAATTTCTTCATAGATGAGTATATATTCACTCACTGACAAGTCAAAATCAAAGAAAAATAGAACTCTTCAAACCAATCAGACCCTTTTCTCTAAAAGATGGAAAAATCAATCACTGTAATTTCTAGTTTTGGATTCTCTTGAGGTGCTCAGATACATCAGCAGCACCGATACGAGTGTGTACTTCTCACTGGTCTGGCCAAGTCCTGATTTGGTCAATACAATTCTCACTTTGTCCCTCAAACCACTGTACTGCAGCTGCAATGAGTTACTTCAAGCCTGGCTGCATGTTAGTAGGGGGTGAAGAGCTCATGCAGTGCTCAGAACATAGGACGCAAAGGACCCTCCTTAGTCCCTGAATCCAGTCCCTACCATAGCAGATTGCTCATTCATCCCTTGCAGAAACTACCTCCATCTGGAAAGGGAAGCGTTCCCCTGTCTCCAGTACTCTTGTTGGGAGCCCATTAGATCCAAGTTACCACAAGCTTTCAAATCCGCCTGGGTAGAAGGCTCTTTATTCAATCTTTTCAATATTCTGTGTTTATGTTCTTGTTAAACTGAGTGAAAGGCAGCTAAAATCTGACAAATCAAACCAACTCCTAAGTCAAACTCCAGGATCAGATGTAGCAAGTAATGACATCGCACACTTATCATCACTTCACTATGGGAGTTACCTGCCACATCCCAAAAGGTAATATTTAAACAGGCTAGTATAAAATATATTAATGCAGCCTGACTTCTAGTGCCAAAAGCTTCACAGATTTAGTTGCTAACACTAGTTAGCATGACAAAAAAGGGCTGACAACTGGGAGTTCTACTGATATTTTTTTTCGCAGCTTCATTACTGTATGTCTGTACAACAAATGCAACATGACTCCTCATCTGTAACGTATCAATAATTGTTTAAATACATTTTCAGAAATAACCAAATAACTATGAAATAGTAAAACGACAGAATCAAGATTCAATTAACTTCTCATCCCCTCAACAATTTAAGGATTATCTTGAGATAATTTAAGAAAAATACCTCCAGAAGTGAAACTAATGAGAGCAAAATCTTTACAAATAACAACTGTAAAAAATTTTTGAATGTCTTACTTGTAGTTTTTTTCCCAGAACTTGACTGGTCTTGCGTATGATGCGATAAAGATGACACTACCAAGAAATGGACTCAGTGGTGTAGAAAAGACTGAAGTGGCCAGAGTTTGAAAAAAAAGCATAGCAGAGTCTGAAAATTGTAAGTTAAGGTAACACAAATGATTTCATTATACTTTTAAAACATTGTTGAGGCAGCTCTTTGAACTATTTAGTTTTGCTTTGTTGTTATTTATTTTACCAAAGAGGTGGTAAAGAATGGAAAGGAAGGCAAGCAGTGCCAAATTGCCAATTACCAGCACGTAATTGGTGACTCTACAATGCTCCACAGCTGTAACGGAGGTGATGTGTCTGAACAGAGTACATTATCAGCAGGGCGACCCTGTCTAATCGCTGCCCGAGGACAGATCCTGAGCGTAGGCAGAGCAGTAAGTGCCCTTTTCCAGCTACCTCGTGTGCCTTCTATAACAGAGTGCCTTTCTAGAGTCTGACACACAGAGTCTAAAACACAACGTCCCCACAAAATGTCACTTTCTTGGAAATTCTTCAGTCTCTACACTGGAGTCTTGCTCTCAGTGTGTCCGGTATTCCATTCTGTGAGCTTCTGCTTATTTTGAAACAACCCAGTATGTGGAGAAACAATTGTGCCTCGATAAGCCAGCCTGCTGGCTTAAAATCATGCTTTCATGTTAATTCTTACTGACAATTCAATATTCCATGCTGACTGAAAGGTAAAAACCATTCAGCATTTCATACTTTTTGAAATATATATTAAATGAGAAGGTGAGGACAGAGGAATAGTAAATATTACACATAAACATCATAATGAATGCCTGAATCCCATCGTTTACTTTAAATGTAAAGTCATATTTCAGATTGCTGGTAAGAAAGTTAGGAGACGGATAAGGATATGGAAAAATATGCAAGTTAAAGGGAACACAATTTAAAAAACCCAACAAAATAAAATTATAGGCTTTAATTCTTCATTAATTCATACCACATCCATGAGATCTCAGGAAAAAGGTTTCCAAGTTGGTATACAGTTGTCCTTCCTTACAACTCTCTTGGGAGGAAGGTACCAAGTAAAAAAGCCATGAACTAAGAAGCCATTATCAAAGTACAGCAATCAAGTGCCTCTCAAACTAAAATTCAGGTCAAATCATCCAATAATCACAGTCTTTTAGCATACCCTCTTATAATAATATCCTGTATGTGCATCCCACAGACTTTGAGACTTCACAAAAAAACATTTTAACACATGTAGCATCATTTGTGGTACAGTATTTCCATCAAAAGGCTAGCTAGCCCTGCTTTCAAAGCAATTTGCAAAATCTGAAAACAAATATTTGCCAAAAGATCTCTCTCAAATCCTTCAAACTTATTAAAAGAGAGTGGTCTGGAACAATGTCTTCGTGCATTAGTCAGCTTGCAAAATGAGCTGCCCTCAAGAGTCTAAAGTTCAAAAAGCAACAGAGAGCACAGAGCAGGAAGCAAGTGCACCCAAAAAGTTAAATTGTCACATTACACTGTAGTCATAACCAGCATTGGCTGTGAAAGATGAAGAGTTTACAAGTGTCAGATAAGGGAAGGAGACATGGGACCTGAAGAGACAAAAAGAGAACAAGGAGGACAGATAAGGACAGCAAACCAAGTTTTTTTAAGGAGAGTGTCATGATAGATTTAAAAATTGCCACCAACCTGAGTTAAGACATTTAGGACTCCACTGTGAACTATTTGTATCTAAGACATAATCAGTAGCAACGGTTTTATTTTCGCTCAGAGACATAATGCTCTACTAAATGTCTGTTGGAAGACATTTCCCATTTGACTTGTGAAGCATGATTTTAATTAACCCTTTCATATATGTAAGCATGTCATGAGAGCACGTAACAGCACCTGACTCCCTTACATACGGCTGATGTGTACAGTGGGCAATTAGATGTCATCACGGGTTTTTTCATAGGATGGTATCCAATTTGCTTTTATTAGGTAATTTATTTTTAAACCTATGCTTTAATTACATCTAAGCAAAAAAAATATAAAAGAACTATCAAGAACTTACAGACATACTTTCTTACTCTATGTCCCAAGCCAGGTTTCCTGTGTACCATTTTTGCTAAGTTGCACCATATAGAAGCAGAACTTGTTTCTTTGTGAATAATGGGTTTTCTTTTTAAGACAGCCAAAATCAAATTTTCAGGAAAAAACCTAAAAATTCTTCAGTTATAAACACATAATCTCTTCTTACTAATTTAAACACTGAGAAGTGAAGTCACAGATGTCTCCTCAAAAGAAACCCATTCCTATTCCTGGTCTTTTGGCATCAGGAGGGACTTTGAGGGGTCACCTAGGCCATCTAGCAGCCACAAGGCAGGATCAGCTAAAGCTATACAACTCCTGATAGTCACTTGTCCAAATTCCTGAAGCTCTCTCATGGTGGAGGTTGTACAACCTCCACCAGGCAAAGCTCCACATGTGTTGCCTTTCATGTCCTGCATGCTGGAACGAAATGCATTAAAGTACACAGAACTACTTATATCACAAAGCTCTATAGCAAAAGTTCACTGAGGCACCTCAAAATTTAAAAATTTATGTCCCATTTTCAGATGTGATTTAGGCAATTAAGATCCACAAATAATTAACTCTGCAAAGAACTGGCAGGCTTAGTGCCTCTGCAAACCTCAACAAGCATTCGTCATTACTGTTAGCAGAGTTATGGTAGCAACAAATAAAAATACCGTGCAACAAGGCAGAGTTATTGTTGTTGTGGGAATAGTAACTTGTGCATTTAACCAGTATCTTAATTGCAATGTTGCCTTAAAAGACAGATTTGCATTTACAAAGCATACTATAAATATAAATAATAGAAAGCTAGTCTAGATAATTTTAGCAATAACTGTGTAAATAAACTAAACCCAGCTTAGTTAACTACTTTATATTCTGCAAAGCTTAATTGGTACTTATATCACTTCACAAAATACTTATGACCAATGGGAAACTTTTGCTAAATAACCAGATATACAATTCTCCTGCAATTCACGCCTACAACAGAGATTACAATAAATTTTTTTGCTGTGAAATTCTGGAATAATTTGCTACAATCACTCAAAATGCTCAGACAGATCATTGTTCTTATCATGCTTTCTTTTCATAAATAGACAATCTAAAGCCTTCCCTCCAGGAGTTACTCTGTCTGCACTTCCCTCTGTCCAAGACTCCCATTTATTCTCTTTATCTAGAAACATAAGCATTGTTAATCAATGCTGCATGCAATTCAATATACCACAGTAAAGAGCAGAAGAAAGAAAGAACTCAAGGGGGAAAAAAAACACAGTGGGATGAGAAGGACAAAGATTTAAATGCATATATCTAATAAACAGTACAAAGTCAACTCTTCAGTAGCTCTGAACTAAAACCACTTTGTCAAGTTTTCTTCAACAGCTTGGTTGGTAGGGAAGGGAGAAATGAAAAGTCAGCCTCTGAAAACGCTTCAGATGTCAATAAAGTTAAATTTGTTCAGTTAAAGTGTTTTATTTCATTTTTTATTTCTTTCCTGTATTAAATCAAGTTTCTATCTGAATTAGATTTTAAGCAGAAAAATTTTCCTTTCAAAAATCTAAAGTATATTTTTTAACCCTACAGATATTTGGTGGTTATTGAACTCTGTGTTTTACTCTTCATATCCACAAAACCAATGTTCACAGCCCTAGAACAGGCACTGAAACAGACTGTTTCCAAAGGATTGCTTTGGTGTTGATGAATGTATATTGTTACTCATAAAACAGAATGGAAATGTTAAAAAGGAGAATACTTCTCAGCACCACAATGAAAAATGTACATTGAAATGTTAAAGTCCAGCTGCTTCTGAAATAGAAAAAAAAATCAAGACAGTTGCAACATAAATTAGCTCACTGAAATTAATTTGTATCTGAGACACTAACTAAAAACAACTGAGATAGTAACTAATATTTTAGAGCTCAGTCAGCCACATACTCAGCACTTTACAAAACTAGCTTCTGTATACATAAAAGTCCACCCAAGTTGGAGCTAACGTGTCAGTCACAACATTTCCTTCTGGATGCATCAAAAGTCAGCGCTGAGGACTGTGGAAGTACGTGATCTGCAGAATGCGGCTGGGAGGGAAGTGAGCAGGAATAAACAGATCAGTTTGAGTCAGAGTTCAGTTTCCCAGTTTCAGATCCAAGCAGCCAAGTAAGAGAGAAAACTGTTTTTCACTCAGGAGATACTTCAAGCATTTTCACATTTTAAAATAAGTTACCTCAGAATTTTGCACCTTGTTCAAATACTGTGAATAAAACACATACATGAAGAGGAATTTAAGAATAAAGAAAAACAAATTTATAAAGGATATGAGGTATTGCAAAGAGCTGAGCAAAAACGTGGAACGATGATCCCCAGGCAATCTGCCAAGGAGCAATGTACGTCATGATGAACTGCAACTTCTGCAGTAGGTCCCATAGCTGAAAAAAAAGAAAAAAGAAAAAATAAATAAACAAACCAGAAAAACATGGTGACTTTTTAGGCACAGAGATAGTTTCAATACTAATATCTTGGCACTTTTAAGAACTGAACCCTGGAATGAATGTGAGATATATTATAATGTATTATTAGCTTTCATGGGCATTAAGGCCTTCTTTTACTAAGGCACACAAGTATATTGCTCATTTGAAACTCAAACGTGCAAAAAGGTATGTTTTTAACCGTCATACTGAGGTAGCTACCAGATTACCTTTCTTGAAAAGTTCGTCTGCTTTAATTATAAAAGCAGGAAAACAGGATCTGATTTTTGCTTCATATATCACACTGCCAGTTAGGTGGTTACAGAAGAGATTCCAGGAGAAAGTGGACGTAGGTGCACAGAGGAAACTCAATGTGCAACATGTGTGGCTCTGCACAGGGAAATCAGATTTATTTTGCAAGAACACATTTCCATTTGTTGAATCGATGGGAGAAGCCATCACTATGTAAGCATATGCTTCACACTGACCATGGATTTTAGCTGCATTTTCAAGATCAAACCATCCTACCATAAAAAATGTTGCATTAAGATGAATTTTTATTGCTGTGCAGTAGAAATGGTAAAACACACTGAATTTACTTTTGCTTCCTGTGAAATATGCTTGGTGCTGTGACTAGCAGGTTCTGATTCAAGAATGCTGTGCACTTATTCCCTAGAATACAGTTTTTTTCCTGCCAGCTCTCTTGGCATCAAACTGAAACAGATCTTATGTCTCATCTGCATTGGGCCATCAGATTCATTTTGCAGAGTAGGTTCCTGACAAACTGTCAGGATAGATTTGGCCATCAATAGACACTAGTGCTCAACACACACACACAAGTTGACAGTGAAACAGGAGCATATGCAATATTTCATGCTCATATAGCAAATATGTGTTGAATTTCCTATAGCAAATTTTTTATTTGAGTTAATGTAAAACAAAACATTGCAACATCCTGAGAGACATTGAGGCTATATCAATACTTGTATATTAAATGCTTTCAGGAAATGTTCCCAGGCACTGGTACTGTATATGTTGTTAAATTGTTAGAAAGGTCCCTGGGAAGGCTGTGGTCTGGCCCAGCTAGCACTCTTTCAAGCAATCCCCAGGGATCCTTTCAAATGAAAACCATCCACGGTCCACTTCCAGGTGGCAGTTCCATACCTCCACCCTGTGTACAGACTGGGAGAGTTTATCAGTATGGTCACAAGCTTCCCCACGACAGCTGGCCTCAGGGACAGAGCATGGTCCTAGGCACACTTCATTTACTCATATTTGACAGAGAGGATGCACCTTCACTGGCTAACTCAGTTCATTGGTCTTTATGTTCTCACCCCCAAAGTAACGCTTGGGCATCTGTATCCACATTGGCAATGCACTTACAAAATATTTCACTGAGCTTCTCTACAGTCTAATGTAAAATAATTGTAAATTAATTGGGAGGGAGGTAAGAGTGACAAATAGCATTAATCTGTTTTGGTCTTTGTGCTATGGAAACAATCACAGAAGGAGCTGCTACCCTCAGTGACAACTGCAGTTGAAATGCAAGCCGTGCCTCATATCCTCTGTGCTTTGGCATAACTCAAATTCGGAGCAGTATGCTAAGTGCAGGTTATGTTACCTTTACACAGTCACACTATTAACACCAGCAAAACCCTGATAAAAACAAGCTGTTATGATTTCTTTAAGGCACAGTGTGTTGGGTTTGTGTGGTGGGGTTTTGGTAGCAGGGGAGGGTCTACAAGGGTGGCTCCTCTGAGAAGCTGCTAGAAGCTTCCCCAGCTCCAAGTCAGACCTGCCTCTGACCAAGGCCGAGCCAAACAGCAATGGTGGGAGTGTCTCTGTGGCAACATATTTAAGAGGGGTGCAGTGCATAGAGGAGGTAGGTGGCACAGCCCTGGGCAGGATTCAGCTGGCTGAAGAAAATCCTGTCTTGTCAACTTTGTTTTCTCTCAGAAGTACTACATGTGACTTGAAAACTACGTTAGTTAAAGTAGGCAAGTAAAACTGAACTGAAACTAAAACTGACTTCTATTTACTTGAACCCTGTGTAGCAGGTTGTGTGGTTGCTTTCTTTTGCTTTATTTTTATTTATCTGAAACAGCTGGGAGAAAAATTGTATCTGCTAAAAGATTTAAGTGCAGGGCTGAAAAAGCTAATGACTCACATCTGAAACTTCAAAAATTCAAAACTGCAGCACAACCCTGCAAAGTTCTGGCTGTTACAGATTGAAATCACAAGGCCATAAATCACCCCAGCTGTGCTTAAAGCTCAGGGTTCATCAAAAAGTTTTCAAACCTCAAATAAAATTCAGGTTTTGCATTTGCTAGGAAACCAAATCCAGGAGGAGACCCTTCTGGCTTCTTGTTCCATTATATCATTTTAATAATTCTATAATATTTACACATTCTTGCAAAACAGGCCACGGAGCCCAAGTTCCCTGTTGCTGCTAACAAGTCAGAACACAGTCCTACTGCTGCATTCACCACAGCTTGAACTCACTGTTGTTTCTTTCAACACTTGCCTCTCAGCTAACGTTTCTAAAAGACAGGCACTGAAGCTCATTTCCATCTGCAAGAACATGAATGTAAGAACGCTCTGGTGAACCTCTCTTGGTTTTTGAGTGCCTTATGATACTGCACCTAAAGGCCTGGAAATGTGTGATTTTCCAGCTACTGCTTTTATTAACAGTTGTCAAGTGCCTCTTTTATCTCTTAAATTACTGCTTCTAGAGCGTGTTCTGCAAAACACCTTAAGGGTAATGTGCCATTAACATTTTATTTGTCTAACTATAATTGCTAAAGGTGATGTCACCTAGTAACTCTAATACAGAGATTTAGGAAGTAATTTTGCTAGGACCATCTGAAAAAATATTTCTCCTTGTCAGTTTTACCCAATTTATAATATGCTTTCTCATATATATGATATAAGAACTCCAAGGATTCGCAAGGACTATTGCTCTTCTCACAGTAAAAACGTGAAGATACTAAAAATTGCCTTCATAAAGAAACAGGATGAAGCCGATCCTCAGAAACAGCCATTCTCTAACTGCATTTCAATCTTCAATAACCGCAAGACACTAGCTAAAGAGGAAGACCTTCAGCAGCTATTTTAAATTGTCAGAAACAATATAGGATTAGAAAGGGTCAGGAAAGCCAAAGCCCATCTGGAGTTGAATCCAAGAAGGGAAGTAAAAGGCAACAGGAAGAACTTCTACAAGTGTATCAGCAGCAAAAGAGAGATTTTTTGCCTTAGTTTTAATTGGTAAGCCTTCAGGAATTGCAGGTCCCTGAGACCTGTGGGAAAGCAGGGAAAAATGAAGACACCCTAAGTAGTGAAGGATTAATTAAGAGACAAACTAGACAAAAGCACTTCCATGGGACCTGATGGGACACCTCAGCCCTTATGTGATTCTGTGAAATATGCCATTTATCCTTAGTTTTGTTTGAAAAAGGGTAATAACTTGCTCCTGAGGGTGTGAGGCATATTTTTCAACTGTGTTAGTTACAAAGGGGGAGCCTTCCCATCTAAAGTGAAAGTGTAAGAAAAAAAACCCAAACCTGTGCTCAGTTTTAGCCCTCCCTTTATAAAAATTTCCTTAAACATGTATAAAAGATTAATTTTTCATTAATACTTCTGCATCCCAGTTTAGGATGATTTGTAGAATAATATTTTTATTAAGCCTTCTTAGATCTTCAATGTTTTCTACAGTTCACTAAGTAGAAAAAATGATATATTATTTAAGAGACATAAAGTTATAATATTCCTAGATATCTTTACTCATGTGACAGTCTTGCACCGTAAACAGTTTTTGAGTCTTTGATAAAGAGTTTAAAGTATCAGTATATTCAGTGAATTTAAACCAGCACATTCCCACAACTACTGTCACATGAAAGTGCAGAACATGCATCCATCTTTCATATTCCTTTTGTGTGGACACCCACATTTTATCATCTTAATCATCCTTAAGTCTTCTATGAATTCTGAAGCCTCTACAGACCTCTGGCATATAAGCCAGTATTCTATATATCTCTAAACAAAGCAAAGGCAAAGACTTATCTTTTCAAGATTTCTTTTAAATCTGGCTATTCTTACTTAACCAAATTTAAGTAACATTACAAACTAGAAGTCAATGGAAATTAGTTAACATAGATTAAAAAAAAACATTTTGGGAGCAATGCTTTCAGCTTTTGGCAGCCTTTTTATCTGTTGGGACTCTGTGTGGGCAGATTCCTTGGCAATGCTGGGACTAAATAACACATAAATATTAACATTTTCTTACTAAGCTTAAATTTTGCTATGCTTTAAAAAAAGCATATGTACAAATTGGTTTTAAGCAAAAATAACTGTATTACCATATACATATGGCTATATGCTCTATGAGAGACACAAAACTGAGGGATCAAAAAAGTTAAATGCAGAAAGCAATTATTTCCCACTTTGAACAGGTATTTCTTATATTCCTGTTCAGACCCTGAGAACTTGAGACAGATATTAATTTAGAATCTCAGATATTAGGGAGGTATTTAATTTTTCATGTTAAACTAATTCTGGTCAATTAGTAGCTCCAAGTCTTCAAAGTAAATTGTAATACCTACTGGTAATGTCTACTTTTTTTTTTTTTTGTATGTCAATAAAAGTTAAGATACATTAAGATGGAAATGTTGTGAGCATGTACATGTTTATGGATATGAAGTTAAACTTAGGTGGAATCATTTTATTCTAGTTCATGGTTTTGCTTTGCAAATCATTAACTTTCTGATTTTTGTTAATACCATTTAAAACAAACTTTAACTACAAAATTCTACAAAACAAGACTTACTGAAAATATTAAAGGTTTTCAACGTTTGTGTCGTAAGTCATTGTGACATTTTATTGGTGTATTTCAACAGCACTACATTTGAATCTATAACAAATACTTTCCAGGCTGTCTTTATTTGCATCTGCTTACAGATATTTTCAGGCTTTATACTGTGGGATTTCAAGATCATTGTATAATGCAACATATATAAAAGGATCAAAATGTAATCAGTCCAAGGCTCTGATATCAAACCTTGGAGAAATATATTCCTGCAACACAGTGTTCAGAACTTAATACTGACAGTGTGTGAAACAGGTGTGTTTTAAACAGTTTGAGTAACAAGCCTCGGAAGCCTTACATCTCAAGTTAAAGGTTAACCATCAAGCAGAGGTATGATGAGGATTATGACAATGAGATGATGGTAAAACCTAACAGCCCTGGATCTGCCCATAGTAAAGGCTGCTTCTTCCCACACTGTCAGCTGTCACCAAAAGCCCAGGGAACAAGCCTGTGGTACTGTAAAAAAACATCTCCCATACCTCGCCAGGTGGGCAAAAAGGATAAGATCAGAGCTAATCAGCTTAATTTGCAATGAGCCAGGCAAACTAAATCAGTTAGGAGCTGCACTGATCCAGCCTCTTCAGTGAAGCCTTCATAGCCATGGCTCCTGTTGAGACTCTACCTTTTCAGAAGTCTCCTTTACTAAAAGTGGACATAAAAAATGCACAGAGTTGTGTGTTGAAGCACCAGATACCCAAGATTTCTCTTTCAATGCCTGCATCAAAAGATACAGAACATGTCCCTGTCAGCATGAAAGTACCTGAACACCGTCCTCAGTGTGTACTGAACCAGGCTGAACCCAAGGAGTGGGAGTATATCTCCCTGCACCCCTGAGAACATTTGTCCCATTATAAAGAAAAAGAAAACAAAGCCAAAAACATGAAAAAGAGAGAAAATACAATCTGGGAGTAGTGTCAGGAAGTCTGACAAAGAGGTCAGTGATGGAAGGCTGAACGAAAAATCAATTAAACCATTTCTCCAATCTTAAAATGAAATATGAAGTGTACAGTGCTCAATAGAGTTAAGAAGTCTATGCAAAATACTACTGGGATTATCCTGTCAAATATCAGATGTAGCCTTGGGTATTTTACTCAGCAGAAAGTCTCTTAACAGGGTTTATATGCCAGATATCAAAAGCTGAGGAAACAGCTATGAGTCAAGAAGGTGCAGCTGATTAAGACATTGGATTTCAGTATGCCCGAATGGCAAGAAATGGATTAAAATATGAATTAACGACTAAGTGCCAGAGGCTTTGAAGTGAAACATCAGATTTGGAGAGGGATGACAAATCAGAAGGGGACAGGAAAAATAGTGAGGCTTTTGACTTATAAGTAGCACCTAAATCAATCAATGGGACATGCCAACTAACCAAGAGTTTTATTGCCACAAAGGCAATAAAGAGATCCAACAGGTTAATTACTTGACTTCAACAAAGCACCGAGAAGGTCAATGCAATTAGTAGCACTTCCTCATAAAATGAAGGAAAATAAGATGACGCGCATTTCTTTCCTTCCCAAAGGATTGCGGATGTTGAAAGTTAAGCCTGATCCGCCCGGGTATGGCAGGTTGTTACAAACTGGCTGTCTTAGCTGGAGTTACTTTCACATAAAGATCTTCTTTCATAAATGTGTGACATTGAATATTATGACCGAAATAAATATACAGAAAGAGAAAAATTCTTATAAAAATAAAAAAATGCAGATTCCTTATTAACTGGAAAATGTATTCTGGGAAAGAAGAAAAATTATCAGACAGGGAAATTGTATTCTTAAGTGAGCTCAGCAGGGGTAAGAGTACTTAGGCAAATGAATTCAGTGTTAATGAAGGCAAATTTAACAAGCTCTGGTTCTTTGATTATTTTGCCTTATGCATGAAGACAAATTCAGAACCCTCAGAGGACTTGACTATAAGAAAATATAAGGTGATTTCATATTTTAGTATTGCTAATTAGTTCATCCACACACACAAATTAAGAGGCCATTAAACTGCCTACCAGTAACGTAGAAGGCACTGAAAGAGATAAGAAGTTGTAGTCCTATACATTAGAGGGTTAATGACACTGGGTCTTATAATTCCCATCAGGATCTGTGCAGTAGATGAGCGTGTAAACCAGGGGCAGCTCTTTCTTCAGGGCTTAAAGGAAGCTACACAGGTTTGGCAAAAATGCATATTCCAAAGCCAGGTATCACTTCTCAGTTGAAAGAGTTGCTGGTAAAAGAACCAGTTTACCACAGTATGACATACAGCAATTTCCAACACTGTGCTGGTTGCTCCCAGCAGTGAACAGACTGACAAAAAGAAAGCACCAGGTTTTTTTGTAGTAGCCAAGAGCACACTGCAGACAGAAGCATCCACACTACCAAGTCTTTTTGCTGTCTGCTCCTTCACCTCAACATCAGCACCACTTGAGGTTCCAAAAGCAGTTCAGGGAGACACTATGACCCCTTCTCCACCTGCAAGATTTAGAGGATGTCCGTAGCACTGGATGAAATGCCAGCCACACCTTTAAGAGAACATAGAACAAGAGCTGGGGACAAGCCTTGCCCTGAGCATCTTTGTTAGCCAGTTCCAAACCGACATCTTCACCGTTTGAATGATTTGTATTTAGTTTCTACTTCACACTTAACAATATCTGTTTATTCTTGATTTAAACAGTTGTCATTCCAGACATCCTTTAAAAGCAGCTCATGCATCTGCCAAGAAGGGCAGTGCTGGGTGAATTTTTTATTATTATTATTTTATTTCCACCCCCTTTTTAAATTGCACTGAAGAAAGATGGACTAGATGAGCTATGACATGCACTTAACCACTAACATGCTCTACCTCTCAGGTATATGTTGTGTGTGTTTGTGTCTCCTGATTAAGTATAAAGTCAGTAGACATTGGAAGGGTGGAAGAAGGTCCATCTTTTAATATTTTCCAAATGGTTAATATACTCACATTTTTTATCCTATTACAGAAAATCTCTTAGAGTTTTTCTTACTGTCAGGAGTCTAGGAAGAAATCTCCTAAGCTCCGTTATATATTGCGTCTTCGCTGTGCCTATGAAGAATGTATTCTCAGGTTTTCATGGGTTTCCATTTTCAACAAATATGAACATTCTTATTAACCTCTGAACTGCCACCATCTCCTAAAAAGTCCAGAGAAAAACTGGCTCATTTGAAAAGTTTACATGGAGTTATGTAGACAAAGAAGACTGTCCTGATTAACCGGTTTGACTTCCTGTAAAGCATTTCACCCATAATTTTTGAATGAGCAATCATATAGTTTTAAAAGGCCACTCAGTTCTGATTCAAAGAATACAGACAATGGGAGTTTGGGACAGAAGAATCCCAGGCTATAGCCAAGGAGACAAGCTGGGCTGGCTACATGGAAAGTCTTAGTTTAAGAAAGATGGAAAAATTCTGTTCCACTTGAATTCAAATCTGCAATCATTCATAAAAATATATAAGAAAGCCCTTCCTAAATGCTTATCTTGCTCGCTTCCCAAGGCTATTTGAAAGACAAAACAGCACACTCTGCATACACTTAATCAACTTCTAGCATTAAGTTTTCACATTCCACAACTTGTCAAAATGTAAGCAGATGCTGATTTTTTAAAAAGAAGTGAATTAACCGTGTCACATAAATAAGTCTTATGATGTTAAAAAGACCAAAAAGTTCAGGTTGATTTAAAAAAAAAATACTCAGGAACAGAACTGAATTGACTCTCTTGTTCTTTGTGTTACCCCAGTGTGGGTGGCTTGGCTATTTCCAAACAGAGATAAAAATCTGTGAGCAGAGATTCGGACTTCCATGCCTCAACTTGCTCAGGGAGCAATATGCTTATTTGGAGCTTGATTTGACTAAATTACATTAAATCAACAGCACAACGGGGGAAATGAGCACAATCAGTGAGATATTCGGAAATACTCTACCCAACATTATTAGCAAAGTTTTATTCAACATAATCTGCTTCAAGAGTCACTAGTGCAGTTGTGAATGTCTGCTGAATTTAGATGTCGCCTTCTCCAGTGCTGGGCAGAAGAAAAGAAATGCTTACTACCACAGTGTTTTGAAAGTATGGAAATCTTTTTGTGGGGTAACCATGCTTAAAAATTACCATCACTAAGGCACAGCATCTCTAGTGTTCCCTAATTCAGATGGTGGTAAGTTGACACTTTCAACGAGCAAGAAGAAATCAGCCATGACTGTGTAGTAAATTCAACATATCCAAAGGTGATGGTATTAGAAACTACTTCAAATTTTGTTTTTCTTTTTAAAAATAGTTGCAAACATAAAAATGACTCAACCACAGACAGGCAGAAGCTGTGAAGACCCATAAAGCCTTTAGGAACAGGATGCAGCTTTCTTAGGGCCTATAGTATGAAATCAACACACAGCTTTATTCTCAAGTGACCATATCCTTTACTAAAGTTTCACGATACTGAGCAAATAAAAGCTCAGGCCTTAATTAGGGTAAAGAAAACTTGCTCTCTTTATGATTTGAAATTAATAGGACTTTAATTGCTATCATCTGCAACACTATTTTTCAGATTGGCTTCAATGATCATTGTGTAACTGTGCATGTGCTTTTGTAATAGAAATAATTCAACCATTTAATTTCAATTTTTTTTAAATGGAACAAGGGCAAGTCCAGTTGATGAACTAATGACCTGCAAAAATTCAGATATTACCAGATACAAAGAATATAGCAGATCAATGCTAAAACTCCATCTGTAAAAGCTTTAGGCAAGTCTTCAATACTTTCTCATGTTTTATCAGCTATCAGTTAAACCTGCTTCTTTCAGTGAAACAGCATAGATGGCAAACCAAGGACTGATCTGACTAATTCAGAAATGTTATTTTTTTAAAAGTAAATTCAACGAAAGCACATTCCAAGAGTTAACAATGTAAAAGAGAGGAAGGAGCTCTGAGGTTAAGGTTAAGGGCAGCATCACAAGGATAACAGACTGAAAATAGGAAAAGAAAAATGTTAAGGCTGACATTAGGAAAACATTTATTATCATGTGGATGATTAGATAATGGAATAAGTTCCCAAAGGAAGTTGTTGAGCCAAACACTAGAGGCATTCAAAGGAAACCTAGATAAAAACACCAGGCGATTGATCGCAAAGGCAGCACTGCACTAATGATCCAAGAGGCTCTTTCCAAGTCATTGAGGGTTCTCCTCTTGAAAACAGTTCTGAACTTTCTATAGCAACATGTGAATAAAAAGTAAATGCAAAACATTGCACAAAACCAGAGAAGGTATTTAACTGGAACCCTGTTTTCAGCTTACAGATTTTTTTTCTCTACAGTACCAATAATCTGTGTCTATATATGTATTCATTACTTCTAAAAAAATCTTACAACATATTGATCTGCACAGTGACCCTGATAAGATAAATAAGGCTATGAAATATATTTTCCAAATAAATGACAGGAGCTATAAAACTTGCCTTATGAAACACGATGGACATCATGAAGAAATCCAGCAAGAAATTTTCTGAAATATCTCTATAGTCAAATCGGAAGAATATTACAGTAAAGCTCAAAGTAACAAATTGATTAATAGGATTACAGAATGACGAGCGGAGGAGTTTCATCCCAGCAACTGTTATCAGGATAATATCACAGCTGTAATGAAGGCAGAAAGAAAAAAAACTAATCAAGACAAAGGCATAAAGCATTAAATTATGAAGCTCTTAAATACAAGTAGCTGTACCAGATATATTTTTGGATTGCTAAATCTAAATATCTTATTGATTTCTGATATTAATCCTATGTTCTTTTAATAATCACATTTATTTTACTCACATTCAACTTTATATTTTTCCCTTATCATTATCACACACCTGTAATCTGTAATAAAGAACTCTGTACTAAAACCAGTAGTGTTGACTATTAAAAAACAAGAATCTGAAAAGAATATTTTTGTATAGCTCTTAAAATAAAATTTCAGTTTTGGATATATCTTGGCACTTCCATTAATACAGTATTGTAATTTGAAAAAAACACTATGGACCCTCTCCATTTTTTTATTACTAGAGATTTCACTCGATAACAGATTTTATAATTATTCTCCTAATTTGATTACACACAATGCCAAAATTCCCAATAGAAATACCCACAGACATGAAGTGCTTGAAATTCTTATCACTGTTCTTCATTGGAAAGTAGTCTGTTCTATATAGTAAGTACTTCATCAGATGAAAATAAATTGTGTTTTGCATCTGTTTTAAAATGCATGCAGTCTACATCTTACTCTCTCTGATTATATACCATATATATATAACTCTAAATAATAAGTGACCACACAGATTATCAAGAAGTCCAGTCCTTCAAAATTAAAGTGCTTGCTGCTGTATCTCCAAGAAGATAATGCTCCTCTTTTAACCCTCCAGAAAACTACAGTTTTCTGTGTAAGAAAAGAAAAAAGAATTACATACTGGGGTACGTAATCATACTGATCACATACTGGGGATGCTGCAAAACAGCTCTCAGCTCAAAACCTTTGGGTTTCTGGGTTCTAGTCAGGATAAGATTAGAGAACAGTGATTTATTCAGAAAGATCTGGGCACATTCAGAAGTGTATCTCAAGCCTCCTACTGAACCATCAAGTCCTAACCAGGTGTCCTGGTTTGAGCTAAATAGAAC
>NW_010159765.1:0-35708 GCF_000695765.1 Mesitornis unicolor
TCTGTGATTCTGTGATTCTGTGAAAAGCATATTAAACTGTAACACTTGAGTGGCCACATCTGTTGCAACAAAGCTGTATGATAAAAAAACCCATCTGATGTCACAGGACTCCCTCCAAACTTATAACCAGCACCGTCACGCTCCAGGATTCTGCAACTCCCTCATCCTTTTCCAAGCTTGCGTCCTCTGTTGCTGGGGAGGCTCCACCAAAGGCAGGGAAAGGCCCATGCAGGACACGCTGCCCTACAACCAACCCTTAGGCTGCAGAGGCAGTGAAGTGGTTAATGTGCTTGGACCTGCTTCCCTAGCAAGGTTGTGCACACCCCATCAAGATAAATGGGGGAAGTTCACACCTCTGAGTGCTGTTGTCTCTCTCTGTCTCTCTAGGGCTCCCTGGGACTGCAGTAGATCACCATCGGGTTAATGTAGCCTAGGTGATTGCTTGCAAAAAGAAACGGCTGGAAACTACATCTTTAAATTAAATCATAAATCGTCCTGGAAATAAAATCTGTAGGAAACTCCAATTCTTGATCCTGGTGAGCAGTGAGATTTGATTCACTTGATGTACTCAGGGCTTCTTTCTGTTCTCAGGTTGCCTGTTCTGGGAGAGGGAGGTGGGTGCCTTTTTCCTGACCAGCTTTGCAGTCCTGTGTCGGGATAGGATCCTACACCTCACTCCAGCCTGAGTGCCCACTCTTGTGCATGGACAAGATCTGGAAATGCAGTCTGTAATGGCTTGTGGCTGTGCTGTGCTTGCAGGGTGGCCTCAGCCTCCACTTCTGTGCTGCTGCTTTCTGCATGCTGGAGCAGAGCATTTGGGAGGGCAACAGCTCCCCCAGACCTGCCTCCCTCATGCAGCAGTTGGAGTGGTGGCTCTCAAGGGTCTCTGGAAAAACTTCGTCAAAGGTGACCCCGAAGGTTGGGCAGTGCTGTGTGCAGCAGAAGTGGGACTCTGGCCTTCCCCGGCCATTGGAGCCAGCATGGGCTCCATGGGATGATGGTGCCCAGGCCAAAGCAAGGCTGTGCTGTCCCAGGCCTAAGATGAAGGTAAATAAAAGTGAGGCTCTAGGACCAACACAGGACATGAAACCTATACATCCAAACCCCTAAACCCTTGGTAGCTCCCTTTCCAAGCCATTGCCTTGCTTTTAGTCTCATGTGAAGCCACCTACATTGCATTCCTTCAGTTAATTCTTTTATATTCAACTTTGTTATATGATGCATTTAAAGTCTGGAAGTGAAACAGATTTGTTAATTAAATACATCCATATCTTGGTATTTTTCATGTCAAAAGTTCAGGTCTTTGACCCTCTTTCAGAGTGCAGGAGGAGGAACACAAAATTGCCAACTCATCCAGTTTTATTAGCAGTTCTAAGTATCTAAATTTACTTGTTTTGTTTTCCTTGATTTTACTATGTAAAAATCTCTACCTCTGTTAGAGGCAGCAGCAAGTTTCTAGCACTCATGTTTTAGGAAAAAATATATTTAAAAAAAAAAAAAGCTTCTGAATATGAATCAAGTGCATTCTGCTAATGAAGAGGTAAAAAAAGACTAGTTACAAAACAGATTTAGACGCAAAAGTGTCATTTTTTAAAAGCCTGTCATGACTTTTGAGTCTTAGCTCATTTGTAAAAGCTGTGGTTTGGATACTTCTATTGCTAGTCTACAATTTGTCACAGCCAGAGACCTGCCTGATGTGCAGGATTCCCTGTCAGTGTGATCCTGTAAACTTGCTGTCACTACAACAAAGTAACACTTGTACAAACTAGGAACACTCCGATATGACTTCCCTCTCATTTTTCATTAGAATAAAATGCTCAAAACACTCATACCTGCTACATACTGTCAAATGTTTTGAAACTAAATTATCCCAGTGCTTTGAAAGCTCTTTATTTTCCACTTCAACAAACCTCAGCAATTATTCACAGTTTTATATGTAAGATGGGAGCAAATTAAGCAGAACCAGCAGATACCATTGTGCGTGGGAGCTTTCAAAGGTCAGGCTTAATTACCAAGTTTCACCTGGGATGGGAGAGGCTTGCAGAAGGCCTGAGAAATTATTAGTTAGAAAACAATTGCTGATATTAATTGAACTTTATTATGTCCTCATTTGCCATGGTTAATGGAGCCCCGAGTGGTTATAATGGAAAGAAGAACATTTTGATCATAATCTAGAGAGTAAATACTTGCATTTTCTCATGGAGCCAGCTTTGTGGCTGCTGCATGACCACTGCCTAATGCTGGATGCAGTTGGTCGTATAAATTCCACTATGCCACGTTGCCTCCCTGCTTCTAGCAAATGAAAGTGACTTTTGCTTGAGAAAGCAATGAGAACAGTGCCTTGTATTTGGAGATTACCCCATTGCCTGGGCTCCCAGCAGCAGAGTGTGGGTGCTTCAGGAGCCCCGAGCACATGAGAAAAGCCACCCTTGCATAATGTGGCAAGTGTAGGAGGCAACAGGATGGCTCTTTTTGAATGTTAACATGCTGCAAATATAACTAAGATAAGGAGTCATTTCATATAATCTGTGCCCCTGGAATTAATTTCTCACTAATTTAGCCTAGCTGGATTCACTCCTTTTTTCTCCTGTAGCTGATTTCAGTTGCTATTTCTCACATAGTAGTATAATTCTGTGATACAGATTCCTGACATTACAAGGAAAGGGTCCAAATACTTCTATTCATATCAGAACTGCTATTAAAAATACCCAGAGAAAAATTTGGTGCCCACAGTTAATAAATGGTTCTCCTTCTCAGTACAATGAGATAGCATTTCCTGTCTGTAGTGTTTTCCATCCAAAGGAAAGAAGAATCCCCATTTTGGGAAAGAAACTGCTCACTTGGAGTGCTTCCATTTCTGGAGTTGCGCCACATGAAGAATGCTGGGCCCAACTCCAGGAGATCTGAGCAGCCTAAACCCACCCAAAATCCACAGGAGCTCTGATAGTTATCACTCTGAGCGCCAGGCCAGACGTAACCCAGAGACCACCCCTATTGAACCTGAGAGTGCTTATGAAACAGAGCCTTTAAAAACTTTGCTCAAGTTGGTGGCAAGAGCTGAAAATTCAGCAGCAGCTCTTGGTACAGCTTCACACCCACCCACTCACCCCCAAGCCATTGCCCTCCTGCCCCAAGACTCATGCTTAAGACCAGTTTTAGTCTGAGGACCATGATATAACCTAAGCTCAGCCTAGCCTGGAAAACCCAGTGGAAGAGGGACCACAGGGAGCTGCCCTTTTGCTACCTTGCCTTGCAGACTGGAGGGGAGTCTGACTAAATGTGGGGGCATTCAAACTTTAAAGCCTGAATGAAGTGTGAATTGCCCACGCCTTAGTCCGGAGGTGACATGTATCCCCATTAACAGCTTTATGAACTATGGTGGGCCCCTGCAGTTGGGTGGTGCTTCCCAGGGAAGGAGGGAGATTGGCCCTGAATTTGGGATTACAAACCCTCCCTACCAGCCAGTCTGTTGCAGGTTGCCCAGCTTTGAGCCTCTCTATGCCTCAACTTCATCTGGCAAACAAGGCTCATGGTCCCTCCCTACCAGCAGGGTGACAGGGTGAGAAATGCATGTGTGGGATCCTCTGCTCACCAGGTGAGAATGATTCAAAGGACTTGGGGCTTTTCAATTCTATGTTCATGAGCCTGATTTACAGTGTCATTTACTGGGCAGGGACAGTTCAAGGATGGGTCTGCTAAGAACCACTCTCTCCATGGGGGTGGGTGAGACCTTAGTACTGCTTCACAGTGCAGGGCTGGCCCATCAGACCATGCGTCCCAGTCCAGCCTGGGTACAAATCCTTGGATTAATGTCAAGATGCAGGAAACCACAGGCAGAGGCAAGTGCAGAGCGTGTCAGGGTCATTCATTTAGGGCAGCACTGTCACAGTTCACCCTGCAGAGCAAACCCATGAGCCAGCAGCACTTGCACCCATGGGTGCTGATCATGAATGCAATGCCGCAGTGGGATGCTGTGTCCACAGACGGCATCATGTCAGGCTGGAGAGGTTTTTGGGAGACTCTTGTGTCTAAGCCTGGTACTGTCCTGTGGTCAGGCTAAGGCTGCTTGCTCTCAAAATCCAATGAGCTGTGACTACGGCTTTTTAATTGACTCTGTAAATCAGAGTTTAAAGGATCACTGTTGGAGTCAAACTGATCAAATGTGTACATTTTATCAAATTAGATAGGTCTGTATAAAAATGTCTATATTGCTGGTTTTAGATTTATTTATCATGGATTTGGCTGGAACATAAATCTTGCTTAAAATGACTTCTAATGTTAGCATTGTAACAGAGCTCTGAAAACCTAAGTGTGAACCCTTGATCAGGAAATCCACCAAAACCTCAAGTGGAAATAACTACTTTAAAGTAATTTTGTCAGGGAGGAAGTAATGAAGACACTTTATAAGGAAACAATAATCAATCTCAAATCATGAATAAAAATAATGATGAAAATAACTTTTAAAATACTAGGGGTTTTTTTACTAATATTTGACTTGCTTTTTTTTCTTTATGTTTAAAGGACAGTTGTCACATTCAATAGGCTTTAGATTTGTAAACTCCTTAGACACTTCTGCAACATTAATAAATATTTGCATGTGCTATAGCGGTATTAATAAAAGAAAATTGTGAGACAAATAATGCCAATGCCAAGGATTTTGTAGCCCCTTTCAAAAATCCACATCCCAGAAATAATGAAACTGGATTTAAAATAATACATGTAACTTTATTTTTGAATTGTTAGCACTGATGTCTTGAAGGTGAATTATATTATCATTTTTTATGATGAGGTGGAATAGAAACTTAGGCCTGGTCTGCTCAATATAGCTGCACTGATTTAACACAGTAGCAAATCAATTTAATTAGATCAGTGATTAGACCTTATGTGAGCACATCTCCATGCTAAGGGAGGCTTCAGGTACTGGGGAATTACACCTTTAGGTCAGAGGAACAAACTGCTGACTTAAAAATAATAATAATTTTCAAAAGGTTTTTCCTTTTCTTTTTCTGGACCAATCTAAAGAATGGGGTGAGTAAGCTGTGAGGGGGAAGGTGCAATAGCCCCTTGTTTCAAGGTGGCCAAGAACAGGTGGTGGGAGAAACTTCTTATGGTGGTAACCTCTGGACCTCCATCACTGACAGTGTCCACGTCTGGTTGTGCAAGATGGAGCGAGGCAGAACAGCAAGACCATAACCAGCAAAAGGACTGCCCAGCAAATCTTGTGTTGAGTCAGTACCATCTGCAACTGCATCTACACCTACACCTACACCTACCATCTAAAGGGACATAAACAGACAAAAATCATGATGGCTTTAGAGAGCTCAGATGCTGTGGAGATAGCATAGAACCATGGGTAACACGCTACCTAAATTGATGTTTAACTTCATATAAGGCCTGTTGCTCGATGCTGATAAGGATGCTTTCTGCAAGGAGTTTTGTGCAAGCAGACCCCAGTGCCTGCTTGGGAAGATGCAGCTGCAGTTATGAGGAGAGGCTTAACCAGCCCTAAGTAGAAGGAATGGGATCTACATTTAAACATCTTTTCATACAGCTAGTGTAGCTGGTGTGTTTGTATGAAAGCAGACCTGTAGCTCATATCACAGTCCAACCGTGTGGCTGTGAAGCAGTCTTAAAGAATAAATAGAAATAACAAGGAGCCCACAGGAAAGTGTCTCTGGACACTGGAGTGGGTACAGGAAGACAGCAAGAGTGTTTTTGTTCAGCCCTTGGTCTCCCTGAGTTTTTGCGGCCATACATAGGCTGGGGACATGTTTTCCTCCGGGGACACATGAGAGGTCCTGCAAGCCCACAGGCCCTGCTGTGAGTGGCGGCAGGGCTGTGGCTTTGAGGGGAGTGACGGGTGGTACCAAGAGTGACCACAGAGGAGAGAAGGAAAAATGGCTCAGGAGAGAATGGTGCTGCATGGCAACTGTTGTTTGCTTCCAGTCACGAAGGCAAGCGAGAACCCAACCAGGTGGGACCAACTGCTTCCTTATCCCTGAGGTGAGCCTCATCCCTGGTTGCTACCTCCTTTCCTCCACCAAGACTTCCTGGATGAGGCAGGAAGGAGCATGGCATGGAAGCACAGGATGAAATCCTTGTTCCTGGGAGGCTGTGGGCACTGGGCATTGAGTCCAGCAGAACATGTTTGAAGCAGAAGAGAGTTCAGTGCGTGGATGACTGAATGCTGATGAGCCCTGACCTGGCTCAGAAAGGTGCTGGCAGGGTTTTCCCAGGCGTAAGGGCAGACTCTGAGCACAGAAGCCATCGGGCAAGCAAAGCGTCTGTCTCTGGTGGTTTTACGTGATGTGCCATGAACATGTGATGCTGCTGAGTGCTTTGCCAGCTCCGTAACTTCATTTTGTGTGAACCATGTTAAAATCAGCCACCCTTCATCTGCAGTCCGTTAATTAACAGCAAAACCACAAAGCACAGAACATGGCAATACAGGTGGGTTGTAGCCCAGCTGCCTGCATTGCCTGCCTGCCCGAGGTCCCATCCCTGCTGCTGGTATGCCAGGAAAGCCCTCTGATGGCCAGAGTTTCCAGCCCAGTGTAGCAGAGAGAAGTCGCACGAACACAGGCTTTGCTGCTGTGCCAGGACATGAGGACACAGAAGCCGTTTCCTGTGCAGCCGTGCCAGCTGGCAACTGCCACAGACATCGCGCAAGTTATAATCCAAAATAGTCCCCAGTGAGTGGGCACAGGGATGAGAAGGTGTTGGGAGGGGAGCACAGCGTCATGCCCTCTGCGGGGTGCAGGCTGTGTACTCCAAAGTCCTGCCTTCCCACCCACAAGCAGCTCCTGACAGCGCCAGGATCCCACTGCGTCTCCACCTCAGAATGAGCCACCCCGGGCTGGCAGCGCCTGCTGTCACCAGAGCAGGGGACTCATTCATAAACCCAGCGCTGGCCAGGACAGGGCTTGGGGAGGAGCTGGGGACAGAGCAAGGAACAGGGGCTGCTTTGTTGCAACGGAGCCGGTGTGGAGAGCACGTGTGCACGGAGGGAGCCGGGAGAAGAGGATCAACGGCTTTGTGGATGAAAGCTCCCGGTCGGCTGCTCCTTGCATGGCTCATGGCATGGCTCATCCTACCCATGGCTCCCAGCAGCACCCAGAGCCCCTGCCTTCTTGCACAGCCCCTGCCCGGAGTCAGCACACCCCAACCACTCCCTCCCCTGCTCCACCCCACCAGAGCAGGCCTGGCAGAAGGGCTCACAGCAAGGAATGCGGTCAGGAAAACCCCTGGACACTGCAGGTTCTGGACGCTGCTTGCTTGCACGAGGGGGGGGCCTCCTCTGGGCCTCAGTTTCCCCATCTGCAAAATGGAAAGGGGAGATGCTGTCTCCCCTTCTCCTAGAAGTGCTTCAGAGGGAAAAGCCCCTAACACTGGTACAAGACAGGAGCCTGCCACCAGCATCGCCGGCCCTGGGGCAGGGTGGGATGGGAGCTGAGCAAGGCAAGAGGGTCCTGGCTGGGGCAGTCACCAGTGTGTAGAGACAGGCAGCCCTCAGCCTTGCAGCCTTGTGGCTGCTTGTGGCAACAGGGCAGACAGTGGGACAAGTGCTGCCAGTGCCCACGACCATCACAGTGCCCTTGGTGCCTCAATGGACATATTTAAACATCACAGAACAGTGGTGTGACACCTGCAACATGTGAACGGAGTGACTGGGACAGGTACCACTCCTGGGTACACTTGGGATCAGCACCTGTCCTATGCATTTCAACATCATTCCCTTCCTCACTGGGATGGGCCAGATAACCCTGAGACTGCATCAAGGATGGACTCCAGGACCCATCCCAAACCCCACCACATTGCCAGGACTCACTGCACTCTGCTGCTCCGGCTCACTCTGCTCTGCTCAAACTGCACCAGCAGCTCTGGAGTTACTCCTGATTTACACCTCATCTGGCCTCATTTTTGTGCTCCTTTGTACCAAACTGCTGGCATGTGTCTGAGATTCAATTATTTTCAAGACCGTTATAAAAGCTAATAAACTTTAGCAAAGCCTCTCAAAGCCTCAGCTGCTGCATTTGCGTGTTGGTGTAGTCACCAGGGCAAGAAGCATGAGTGCTGTCAGTGAACACAGGCCGATGTAGGCACCCCATGGCAGCCAGATGCCCTTGTGTTACTTAAGACCATGCACTACAGTTGCTTGACAGGTAATTTAAATATAATGCAGCTGAAGAGCACTAATCCAAATTGTTATGAGCAAGAGGCCAGAAGGGCAGGGCTCTGGGAAGCATTTTCTGCTTCAGTCAGAGAAAGCTCTCTGCTGGCCCATGAACACAAAATCCCAAATCTGGGTGAAAAGGTACTTTTACCCTTTTCTGTTCAGCCTGTTCCTGTTTTGACCAGGATAATTCCACCAGAATGAATCACACATGTCCCAGCCAGGGAGCACCTACCAGAGAGGATGGGTGCTGCATTTTTACTATATCATTGTCACCATAACGCTGACCCATCACACTCCTTTACTTCAGGCAGGGACAGGGGACGCCTATGGCCAGGCACTGTGCTGGGACCTGATGCTAGGAGTAGCTGACGGTCACAGTCACCGACAAAGGCAGGAGATGCCTCAAATACAAGTGCAGTCGATTGGAAATCTCTGCAGCCCTTGGTACCGTGACCTCTGGGGCCTCTACTTCCCTATTAGCATGGGCTTTGTGCTGGAAGGGGCTTTTCTGGGTCCTAGTGCTGCTGTCTGATGGAGGGATCTGGCTGCAATTTGGGTGTGAGGAGGGTTTATGGATAGCGTGTGCAGCAGGCCCTGTGCAAACATCTGGATTGCGTAAGTCCCAGCAGATGTGCTCAGCAGCATGGCACAGGGAGCAGCTCTGCAGTGAGAGGCCTCTGCTGGGCTCTCAGGGCTGCACAGCTGGAGCTCAGCATTGAGTCTTTGGGACCTGACTTGCCACCACTCACCTGCCTGGGTCTGGGCAGGCGGTGCAGGGAACCTCAGTGCAGAGCCAGCTCAGCTCTCACCAGCTTCATCTTTCTGGAAGTTTTTCTGTCCTCTCCGAAACTGAGCTGGCCCTCGCTGCAGCAGAGCTGCCTTCACTTCCCCTTTGGCACCCAGCAGGTGATTATCCTGCTGTCACACAAACCACCCCAGGGAAAGGCAAGCAGCACGTGTGGGTTTGCTGGTGGTCAGGTGTTGCAGTGTGGCTCAAACACAGATCCTGCTGCCGGGCTGCAGCCCCATGTCACAACCCATCCTTGCCTCTCCAGGACCAGTTCAGCACTTGCTGGGACTTGCTGAAGGGTAGGTGGAGTGGAAATGGAGGCCCCTGAGCCGGGCTCTGCCCAGCTGCCATTGTGTAGGTGCTGTCCTTCCATCGTCAGTGTTGGAGCATCTCCTTCTTGCCATGGATGCCACCAAAAGCCAGGTCAGCTGCAAGTGATGTGCATTGAGGACAGACCCAGCAGGTCCTGCCTGCCCCACCCTGTGCACATCCCACCATGGCATGGTGGAAAACAAATTCTCAGGTGAATGCCTTGAAATGGGCAGCTCAGATTCATTTCCAAATTACTGTGGGTGGCTTCCTGTCTTGTAATGGTGTGGGGGGTATGGAAGAGAGCAGCAGTCCTGAAGAGTAAGTCTCCAGGTTTTAGTACGCTGGTGAGGCTGTCTTTCCCCATAGCCCCGACTGCTCCTTGCTCTGATCAACTCCCCTCGCTTCACACGCAGATAAGTGATAGCAAATGTCGCAAGGACTAAGAGAGGCTGGAAGACTGCAGGGAGGATGGTGATGTGCATGGGGGCACAGGGCTGAGCTGCAGATCCCTTCTCCAGCTTCATGCATTAACTCTTTTGCTGCTGGTCTCTGCTGCAGTCTGTGTAGTGGGCTTGCAGGTCTGATCTGCCCTCGTAAGTGGCTCCATCAGCAGCCTCCAGCCTTAGGAGCTAAGAACAAGGAGTAACAGCAAAACAGTTAATGTGTCACAGGTCTCCTCTGATAATTACAGCCCCGCAGATAAGCAGATTTGCACTGTCCCGTGAGTGCCTGCTGAAATCTTCCACTATTTGCCAGCAGAAAAGCCTGCCTTGTCAGTGCTTGAAGCTGACAGCACCTGCTTGGATGTTCATGCTTTCAGGCTGATCTTTTTTAGAACTCAAAACTCGCAACTTATTTTATTTTTTTACATTTCATTCATCTTGGTGGTTGAAAATAGCCTACGCAGTTTCAATTCCTTTTTATCCCCTCTTTGTTTTTTAAATCATTGGTTTCATTCTCAGACAATCTCTTTGCTGCAGAAAATAAATGTGTCTTCAGATTAAGAACTTTGTCTTGCTTTCAAAGCTACTGGGAACATGGACCAAATAAGTGCTGCCTCCATGTGCCCTGCAACCATAAATCCTGCCTGTGCTCCCTGGCTGCCAGTTTCTCCCACAGCCAGCCAAACTCTGATCCTGAGTAATAAATATCAACGGCCTTGTTTTTGCAATTAATAAACCGATTAACAGACATGCTTCTGAATTTCCAGAAAACTCACCAGTTGACCCAGGAGAAGGGCTGTGCGTGTACAGGATGAAAGTAGCCCCATGGCTCTGGGTTCAAACCAGCCCAAATCACTGTGTCCTAGTTCCTCTCTCTGCCAAGGACACACACAAACCATGCACAAAGATTCTAAGAAAGAAATTAAAACTGAATGATATTGTAATTTCAGATTAAAATATGCCCTCAAAAGTCATATATATATATATATATATATATTTGCCTTTGTGCAAAGGCAACAAAACACACCAGCAAACACCCATCACATCTTTGAAGGGAAGATAAGGCAGCTGCCTGTATTAACACAGGGAGAGAGAGGAGATGCAGTCAGATATTATGTAGCTGCTGTGACTCCTTGCATTGCGTGCCTGGTACCAGATTAACATCTGGTAAGTGCCACCGTGAGACTGTCTCTTCAGCCCCAGCTCCTTGCCTTGTTCCTCAGCTTGTGGCCAAGTCCTTGTCTGCTCAGGCTAAGAATGAAAATAAACAGAGAAAGGCAGCTCTACTGCCAGGCAGGCAGGGGACAGCTTCAGGTCTTCACTTGGTTTTGGTTACAGCAGCAACAAAGTTACAACAGGAATTGATATTTATATTCTTTTCATTTGCATTTGAAATGTCACTCTGGGGACATTATTATTATTGTTTTTATTGCAAATGTGTGCCTTGATCTTTTCCAATCGTGACCATGCTGAGCGCATGGATCTCCTACCCTGCAGGAACTGGCCATTCAAATTGCACTGCCTGACCAAAATTAATTGGGGTGGGAAGGACGCAGACATCCTCCACCTGACGAGTATGATACCGATCCACTTCTGCTCTCAGGCCCACTTAGACAAGCTCTTAAAATGATTTATTAATGATTAATTACTACATAGCCCAGAGCAGAGATTTCTATTTAAAAAAATATTTTTGTTGCTAGCACTTTTGGAGTAAGGCCCATGAGAGGACTGTCAGGGCTGGGACTCTATCTTCTTAGGTGCTCTACAAACATGGAACTGGAGGATAATTGCAGCTGTGTTCCAGAGGAGCAGAACGCTGAGTTAAGGCCTGGTTTTCTAGGAGACCCTGCACCCAAAAACCCTATTGCAGCAGTAAGAGGGCCTCATGTGAGCAATGCGTGTGGCCATTGTAGGTGCAGTTGTTATTACACATGAAAAGAGTCTGGGTCCTGGAAATGAACCCTTGGACGTTTCCCAGGGCTGTGTGCTTTTAGGATAATAACAAACAGAAGATCACAGGGGGCTTTCTAAGGTCATGCACCATCTGGCCTCTCATTCTTGGCTCCAGCAAGACTGAAGGGCTTGTCTTCAGCCCACCATCGTGCTTGAAAATGGTTAACATATGCGAAGGCTTTTGGTACTCCCCAGTGCTGTCCTAGAAGAGCAGGGCTTTGGAAGGAAACTGAGGCACACAGAGATGAACTGGGCCTCCTCTGACCCTCCAGGTTAATGCTGCACCAGAAATATTTGGGTGTTCAGCTCATCAAACTGAGCTGGAGTCCATCTCGCTGCCTCAGGTGATGCTGTGATCTGGGCTGGTGGGGCAACGAGCAGAGGAGGAGACACCCATCGCACCAGATGGTCATGATCAACCAAAAAGCTTCTGTGTCCAGCTGGTACCATCTCACCACACCAGCAGGACTGTCCTCTCCTGGGCAAACCCACCCGGCTCCCTCTGGCTTTGATGGCTGCCAGAGCTCCCACAGCTCTGCCACCACAAGTGCTTGCTTGTGACAGGTAAGAGACCCCCTGCTGGAAAGGGTTTGGACCGGTGGTGGTGCTTTTATCTCAGATGTTCACATTCTTTCCTCCTTGAAAACATGCTATTTCTTCCTCCTCAGCAGGGGAAGAAAAAAAAGGCTGCAGGAAAGCATGTGGAACATGCTAATAACTGCGCCCGCCTCTTGGGGTGCGTATCAATCTTCCCACGATGTTCCCATAGAGATGACCCAATACACCTTTCTCCCCTCTGCAAATCCAGCTTGCAAAAGCTCTTTCAGGAAGGGAGATGTGGAGCTGCTGGGACACTGACTGCGGCGGGACTGCCCTCTCCTCCACTGGAAAGAGACAAAGCAGCACACAGGAGGGGACGTTCAGCCCCTCTGGAGGAAGGAATAGGGTGTCCCCCAAAGGAGAGGGGGACACCCATCTGCTGCCTGGGGTGTCCTGCAGAGCGACCTGCACCCACACTTACCCCAGCACTGCATCCCTGCCTGTCCCGGCTGCTTCCCTGCAGAGTCTGGAGTGAAGGGCAGTGATTTTGGGAAGCTCATTGCCCCGGCCTCAGGAGGCAACATCATGGAAAAGACATGGCTATATCTGCTGAGGGACCAGTAACCAGTGACTGACAACTCTCGTGGTTAGAATAAGTCAGTTGCTGGCTCATAAGGACAAGATCTGAGAGGAATGGAGTGGGGGGAAAATATAGCTGTTGAAGGAATACATCTTTACTCAATGAATTCTTTGCTTTTTCAAGTCATCTTGAAAAATCTGGGGAAGCAAAAGACCTGGACTACATTGACAGAGATTCCCAATGAGGCTGGTATTGCAGCATAAGAGAGTACTCTCATTTTCAAACATACTGCGTCCTGCTTTCTGAGCCATTAGGACACACTCTGCTGCTGAAAAAAGTTTAAAGAAGAACCCCTAAACCCACGGAGGGTGCAGTTCTTACACAACACAGTGATCCAAGACACGGAGAGCTCAAAGAGCCACCACAGAGATGGACCAGAGTCCTGGATGACCCAGCATCAGATTTGGACACGGTGACAGGTTTAATGGCCTTATCATCCCACCTTGAGGCAGAAAGTGTCAGTGTCGATGTGACAATCCCATGGTGAGATGGCCACAGGTACTCAAACCCTGGTGCATTTTCCAACTGCGTGATGGACTGAGCATGAAAAAGTTTAGAAACCATGGAAAGGGCTCTTCTGCTCTACGTGTGGGACTTTACATCTTCAGGGGCCAGATCTGCCCTGGCTTTCCCGTGGGAGTCTCTTTCCATACATGCATGATCTCTTTGCACTGTGCCCCTCACTTTGATCTCTGTCTCCTCTCCTAAATCTTTCAGCTGGTGACTGCTGTAACTCCCCTCTCTCGACTTCACAGGCTGAAACCCTTCTGGGTGAAAATTAAAATAATAATAATAATAAAAAGAATCCTCCCCATCACCCCAGGCCCCTGACAACACCATCATTCTCCTTAAGTGTGTGTTGAAGATGCTATAAAAAAATAAAATGTATCTTTTCTGATGACACAGAATCCTCGTCTTAAAATGTAATTTATGAGGGAGGCATAAATCATGAATAGCTAGCATTGCTTTTGCTAACTCATGAGAAAAAGCCTTTGTTCTGAAATCTTGCCTATGGTGCTATTGGCGGCAATCATTCTTCCAAAAAACTCACTAAGTTTTATCTGAACTCCCTTGCAGACACCACTTGAGTCATAATTTCACAGGGAGCAGTGCCTGCTTCCAGGTAACATTTGGTTAATCTGGGCTTGGGTCACAAGTGGACTGGGTTTGGTAGATGTCATTTCCCCTTCAGCACAGATTGGAGGGGACTCTGGTTTCACTCCAAGCCTGCCTGAAGCTCTGCTGCTGTTTAGATCAAAAGTTATCAGGAATACAGGTGCATTTATCAAGATTTTTTTCACATGATTCTCCCCCTGCCTAGGCAGAGGGGCAAGCACTGATGTTAACAAAGAGTGAGATTTAGCTTTAAAAATAATGTATTTTTATCACATAAGATATTTGCAGTGTTTAATGAGATACTGAAATCTGCTACAAGGGGCTTTGAACACCTAACACTTGCTATTTCCTTTGAAAATCACTGCTCTTGGTATCAACGATCCACTCAAGCCATCCCTGCTCAGGTCCAGCACTAACCAAATCCCCCATCCCCTGTAGCCCTGAGATGCCCCATCATCCTGTGGACGTCTGTCAAAAACACACCATGGTTCATTCCGAAATACTCCATTTGCAGAGCAGAGCTGCTCAGCTTTGACTGTGCACTCTGTTTTTTCAAATGTGGCTTAAATGAGCTGCTCAGGAGATCATGCAAGATGAGCTGAGCTTGGGTTTTCTACCTCCAGCTCCTTTCAGTACCAGAGCCCAGCACTCACTGACTCTGCCAAGGGAAACTCTTCATTTTCTACTTGAGGAAAAACCAAACCAACCTGGGCTACAACTTCCCATGGGGTTTTTTTGTGCTGCAGTGGTGATGAGTGCTCCCAGGCACAATTAATGTGGGGCTCCACTACTCCCCATCTCCACCTTTCACTACTGACCTGCCTGCACTCTTACTCCGATGCTGAGACCTGATGGGTGACACGATGCAAAGATTTATCCTAGTGATGAAGCCAGTGGAGTGAGAGAACCGATGCTGAGGGAGGCTGGGGAATAGCACTGCTGCGGGAGGCTTCACTATACGGGTGGATAACGAGTTGTCAGGATTACAGACCAGAGAGCTGACCCTGCAGCAGGTGAGGACGACAACACAACCTTCAGAGTACTTCTCCAAGCCTTGTTTTCACTCATATTCCTTCAGATTTGCTGTTTTCATGCTTGTAGCAAGGTGGTGAATAGGTTTCTAACCATGTTACAGAATGGTGGGGGTGGGAAGAAACCTCTGAAGATCATCTAGTGCAGCCAACAGCCACAGAATGGAGGGATTCAGCTACTACATGAAGATGCGGAGGTATCCCTAAGCTTGTAATAGCAAGAGGTCCAAACTAGACAAGTCAGCAGCATCAATGCACAGGGGCCATGCCAGTCTGCACAGCCTGTGTCCATGCAACTGCGTGTCCCCAGACACTGCAGGCGGATGACATTAAGGGTGGCAGAGCTGAGATAGACCAGGGTGGGTGTCATTAGGTGGTGGGGTGCAGCCCCTTGCAGAGGCACTGTGACCCCACAGACCAGCAGGCAAGGGCGCTGCTGTACAGCAGGAACTATCAACGAGGAGAACCAAGGAAATGAAGCAGGACGGAAGTCCCACCATGTCCCGGTCTCTCCACTCAGGCCAGCAGAGACACGGAAGAAATCCCTGAGCAGGGCTGGCCTGCAGGGAAAGCAGGAGCAAGAGCTCCGAGCACCATCTTGTGGCACTGATCGTGTAGGTGTGTGCTCTGTATGCACTGTGCACCGTCTGCTACTAGACAACCCGTCATCCATACACATCCGCTCTCGCCACACAGGTTTAGTAGCACCAGGCATGTGTTTGTCTCACCTTTAAGCATGGGAATTGCTGTACAATATCCAAATAAATTCACAGCCACCGAAAAGGCCAGATCTTTGGCTTCTCCCAGCCGGGCTGGCAGCACCTGCTGTGCCACTGCTGGCTATGGCAGGGCTGGCACAGGCAGACCCGCTCCCTCCCTTGCCATTATCATAAATCAAACCTCAACAAAAAGCTTTGATGAGTTTTAGAGAGCAAGAAACTAAAGCCTTTGTAAACCTCTGCAAGAGGGGCACTGTCCCCAGGTTATTGCCTCCATCTCCCTTCCCGGGACGCTTTGATCTCCCTCCAGCTGCAGTCTCACAGCCCCATGCTCCAGCTCAGGCAAGTCCTTTGTTTTAAGCAAACAGTTTAATTCCAGGGATGCCTTCCATTGGGATTTGGCTAGGAGTTTGTGATGCTTCAGGGATATCTTAATGTGCACAGTTCTGGAGTTAAATCTTTGTACAAAAAGAAAATAATCTTTCCTTAATGGAAGATTAAGAGAAATGTGAAGGGATGTTTCTGTTGATTTCTCAATGCTAGAAAAGAGCTTCAAATGGAGAGCAAGCCTGGGGCAAAACAGCACCTCCGGAGCCTCCTGTGTATTTCAAAGGCCACACAACATCCCAGACTGCCCTGTGCACCCGAGGGGGACCAGAGAGGCTGCGTTATTTCATGCATCCCTGCCTCAGTTTCCCCACAGGAAGGCGAGGAGCATCACGCTGCACCCACAGCTGGTGACGCTCTGGTACACAGTGGTGGGAAACCCACGGATGAGACTTATTGTAGCGAAACTTCTTCCTCGGAAACCGAGTCTATGGCATAAGCACGGGAGGCTGCAGTGAAGGAGGGCAGTAGGGCTGCAGCCTCCCAGAAGATGGCACTCGCGGTCTTCAGATCAAGCCCAGCTGAAAGAACGCTCCCTGCGAGGGAGCCAATAAATAGCCCTGGACGGGCTGTCAGCCTGCGTGATTTAGGGACCAGAAATAGTGAAACTGTGGAGGTTTCTCAAAAATTAATTTTTCTAAAATGGGAGAAGGATGAAGCTAAGTATTTTTTTTCTTGCCCCCCTTGCAAGCCTTTTCTCTATGAGGAAATAAAATTTAATTCCTTTGCTGTTGCTACCCCAGCAGGGTCAAGGCAGCCTTTGGTGGGGAATGGTCCTGCCTGTTCTGGCTGTCCTGCTGCTGGCCAGACCAACGCAGGGTACTCAGAGTTTGGGGCATCTCCTGCCTCCACCACCACGGTCCATGGGGCTGAGCTGGCTGACACCTTGCAGCAATGTTGCTCCATGAGATTGGGCAGGCAGCAAAGCTTTCATCTAGTGTCATCAGGACAACACTAATATAGGAGGGAAGTAATTACCAGAGCTACATTTTAGTTAAGGTTCTAAGGACCCCTCCTCCCTCAATTTTAGTCTGGCTTACACATCAGCTCAAAGTTTAAGCACAAGGTCTTGCAAATAAGGCGCTGCACAAACACTGGCCTCCTGCTCTTCCTCATCAGGACAGCTTGGGCATTGATTTACTGCAAAGTTTTCAGGGATCAGGGTGATCCCACTCCTCATAACCACAAACTCTCAGTATTTCGTATCTTCTGTTATGTTACTTAAAAACTTTTTCTCCTTAATCTCCCTTGTGTCCTAGAGAGCCTGACAAGCAGGGGCAAGGGCAGCCACGAAGACAAGGAGAGCTGCAGCCTGCCTAAAAGGCAGAACCGGCATTATATTGTTTTACCACTGCCCCAGGCCTTGAGGATGGTGATGGGTACAAGGTGCCAAGCCCCTTGCAGGGCACAGACATACTGAAGCCACTGGGATGGGCTGTTACGCTGCAGGAGATGGGCTGTGGTGCAGGCTTGTGGGGATGCGTGGAGCCTCTGGTGTAGGAGAACGATGTGGATTAATCATCAAAAAGGGAAGAGCTGTGCCAAGGATCAGAGCAGAAAAAACTGACCTCTCCATCTGAAAAACCTGGAAAACGGTCATTATGGGCTCAGGCCCTTGAGGGAGGGATGGGAGGGGATGTACTCAGCCCTGCCACACTGGGTCAGGCCAGGTCTGCCCGCAGGAGCATCCTCTGTCCTCTGAGCTCTGGGACAGATGCCCAGGAAAGGAACAGGAGAACAAACAAAACTGCCTCTCTCCTCCCACCACCAAAACCCACTCAGTGTAAATTATGTCCTAATTATTGAACGCCGACTGCCCCCTATAAATTATGGATCTGTCACTGTTTGTTCCCCCAGGAGGGGCTGGGTAATTTTGGTGGTGTCTCTGCAGCTGTACTCCTATTCACACGGCAGTGCCTGTGCTGATCAGCCCTGGAAAAACATTTTCAAAAAGGGATTTAATTTTTTTTTTCCACATCTTTCCTGCTTTGCTTTTAAACAACTATTAATTATGTAATAATTTAACAATTATTTGTTGCTTGTTTGAGTGTTCCCTCTGGGTTATAGATCCTGTTGTTAATGTGCTAATCACACCTACATCCCCTTGCTTCCCTCCACACTTGTAATCCAGGATGGTGATACGGTGTTATTGTTTGGCCTCCCATAACACCTCATAGTGTTGCAGTGTGTTGCTCAGCTGCTGCTGCTCTGTGCCAAAAGTGCCTGCATTTGACTGGGCAAGCAAGCTGTAATCACAAAGCCACAGATATCATTGGGGTGGAAAAAGAGAGACTTAGTTTAAGATCTTGTAGATGTTGCCCAAACATTTGTGGTATACCTAGTATTTTCAGAGTAGAAGAGCAATGTGACACTTGGACAAGTCCACAGAGTATGTAAATGGCAGGGCTGGGAGCAAGATACCAGGGTGACGGGAAAATAGCCATTTTATGCTGCATTTACAGGAGGTTCTTCATTACAGAGATCAATCAATACCAAAAAGAAAGAATCTCATATAATCTATACCTATTTAAATCTAAAAGACAAGGGAGTTCAGACCCAGGATATTAACCATGGACCTAGTCCAGTGATGGATAAAGAAAAGAAAAAAATGTCAAGGTAATGGAATATTGTTCTTACCAAGAAAGATCATATTTTCAGCAAATGATCAGGAGAAAGAGTTGACTAAAAATGCATTTGTGGGCAGACATCAAGGTGAAAAAGTTAAGAGGATGGTTCTGAGAAAAGGAGAAACCAGGAAGTGCTGCTGCACCACTGTGGTCAAGCATGGGAAGCATCAGGCTCGGCCACGGTGCTTTGGAGAGTGTAGGAGCCACACAGGCACCTGCTGCCCTTCTCATAGCTGCTTTCCAAGCAGAACCACAACGAGTTTTGGTTGGGTTTAGCAACGAATACTCCACAGCTGATTTCAGGAAGGGAAAAATGACATTAAAGCCAAGCAGCATTGGGCACTTGGTGCCTTGTATTGCTCTGCCACACAAATGTGAAAATGCAAGTGGGCTCGGCAAGATTTTTTAGGGAAAAAAAAGCCAGTCCAGTCAATGCAGAGCTGCTCTGGCAATGCCATCACCTCAGTGATAAGCTTCCTAACATCTCTTCTCTGCAGGGAGAGGGATCACACAGACATGCTCAGTCACACAGCATGGAAAAACAGCGCAGAGCTGTCCAATGTGTCATTTGAGAAGTTGCTTTCTCCTTGAGTTTACACAATTACACCAGGTATAATTGGTTATTAGAGTCACATCGTCGTTCTCTTGCCTGAGGCAAGGGAACTGACCACGTCTCCAAGACAGAAATATCAGGAGCCTGTATTAGCCAATTACTGTAACCTACAATTGTTGTAAAAGGTATTTTTGATGGATAAAACTGATTTAGGGACTTGATAACTTGTCACCTTAAAACAACAAAACTCCCTTTTTTAGTTTTATGATGGCTGAAGAAGTTCTGATTTTTGTCAGTCCCCCACCTCTGTTTTAAAATCCAGAGTGAATCCCCTTTGTCTTGCATTTGTGGCTGTTTCTTGCTCTGTAGACTTTGATTCTGAAACACTACCTTGCTATTTGATCTCATGGTGCAATGAAGTCTGGTCAAGGTTTGCAAATGCCGATGAAAAATGGCCAAGCTGGGAGCGTTTCACCTGATCTGAATTACACGGTCACAACATCTGTGCAATGTCCAGTGCTGAAAACATGAGAAATGGACTCCTTTCCTCGATGTACAATTTCAGGACCATTCCTGACAAACGAAGCTGTCTGCTTACCTTAATCAAGGCATCTTGTTATGGACTGGTCCTAGGTGTAAGTATTAAACATACTGTAGTGTGGCATTATTTATGACTTGCACTGACACTGCATCACTCTGTTATCCATACTTACAGAAAAAGACCCACTGTAAGTATAATTAGTTAATAAATCACCATGAGTGATAAACAGAATGATGGATGCAGGTTTCAGTTGATCACTTTTTTATTAAGGAGAGATAAATCAGCATCATATTGTTGCTGTAAACCTTTCAAGTTGGTCAAAAATCTTGCCATGCTGAAATGCAGCAGGGAGGTGATTAACGTGTCAATTGTGCCGCAACAAATTGCACCTGATAATTGATATCAATCAATCCTTTTAATTTCTCTCCGATGTAATGGGTGTTATACGTCATGCTGCTCTCCTGCCTCTTCAGCATGGCTTCTGCAACCTCTCCTCCCCACCCAGAGATCTCTCTGTGCATCTCCTTCAGCTTCAGCCCATCTCCCCATGTCTGGCTACTACAACTCCTGCAAACCTTTCAGCCTTCTCCAACAAACCTTGCTTATTAGTGGTCTGGTCCCACTTGATATCAAAAAAGTACAATGCAGCCACCATAGAACCTTTCGGGTTTATTTTTGCTAATAACATCACTCAGAGCTACAAGCCTTACTAAATGTTGGCTGAAATCCTCACAGAGACAGAAGCTGGGGAACAGTAATGATGGCAGATCAAGGCAAGCTGTTGACTCAAAGTCTAGGAGTTTGACCTGTTTTGTCTAATATAAGGTAAGAAAATAGCCACAGGGAGCAACATGCCCTCCTCCCCAGGAACACAGGTCAGACACAGAGGAGGGGAAGCACTGCAGTTCTCAGAGGAAGGAGATGAATCAGAGAAGCAGAGACCCTCAGCTTTGTACAAAATGCTCTTTATGATCAAACAGTACTCTAAACTCAACTGTTACTTCCTTAAGGCAGGGCTCACAGCTCTGCTTAGTGTTTTTATGACAGCAAAGGAAGCACAGCAGAATTTAACCCCCATCTCTGCAAATAATGCCCAGGGAGGAATATCTGTGTAGATCAACACCCCACTGCAGTTGTGATTTCCATGATGGCTGTACCACAGGTGAGCCCATCAGGTGGATGCCCTGCTCCACAACCTCTGGATCCAGCTCTGCAAGGAACCCTGAGCCCAGCGCTAACCCAAACACTACCGGGTGGGCAGGAGCAGGCACATACAGTCATGCATCCCTGGGGTCAGGGAAAACGGCTTTTCCCTGCATCACTCATAGTGCTTGGCCACACCAGTGACTCCTGTGCCTTGCAACCATCTGTGCTCATATGCAGTAAGAGGGGACCAGGAGGCAGCTCAAAGGACACCACAGGGTCAGGGCTTGCACCAAGGGCACTACTTTAATTCACAGCTGCAATTAGATACCTGTTAGATCTCCATTACCAAGTCAAAGAGTTTCTAGTGCAAAATTTTGCAAGGAGCTAGATACAGGGGGAAAAATGCTTAGGAATTACTTCCAGATACAATTTCACCCGCTAGAACAGGGAGGCTAACTCTGGAGCAGTCTGAGAACTTCAAGCATGCAGCACAGGCCAAGGAGTCAGAAGTGCAACAGACAGGAGGGAAAAGCTGCTGGGTTTGCCAGCTGGAGCAAGCTCTGCAAGCACCCAGTTATATTTAGCAAACAGGGATATACGTGCCTTTCTGCCATGTTCACAAGGAAGTCTGTTTCTTCCTCTGTACGACCACACTACCTTTATCAGCCTATGTACTTGCATGACAAAGTCCAATCATTGGGTAGAACATTATCAGAAGTAGTAATTTTTCTCTTTGTAACATGGCCATACATTCACTGCTCATTTGTAGTGGTCCAAACCCTTGTTGCCACCTGTACAATGATCTGCTGGAATCAGCAGGCACATCACATGCCTTGGATCACTCGTTGACTGAACCACAGAACAAAGTTGAGCTGCTCTTGCGAAGAGTGGGGGGTGAGTGGGGCTCGACTTTGAGTCACGAGCAGACCTTCAGGTCTGCAATGGCTGGATCATGTCCTCAGCTCGTGGGTGTCCATGTGGCTTCACGGAGACAACAGAGCAACTTCAGCTTCCACAGGTGGAGGACATGGTTGGCATCTCCCATTCTCCCAACAGCCTGTCCTGCCCCATCCCCATTCAGCCCGTGGCTCTGGCTCTTCCTGCCTTTTTCATCATGGTCTCCCTCTGTGTACATCGCATCTGTCAGGTCTCATATCTCCATGACATAGCATCCTCTCACATTATACTTGCCATAATACAGAGAAGATGAGTATTGCCCCATAAATGCCTCTTAAGTTAATGTAAAACTACATCTCGCTACATCATGTATTCAACAAGCCGTCATTTTCCTCATAAATTTTGAAGAGCGTTTTAGCTTCTTGAAACGATTGGCTTGTGCGTCCGGCTGAGAAATAATCACAGCCCATGGCCTAGGCTGGATGCAGGGGCTGTAAATCATCCCAGGGCTGAGCAGCTGTCCTGCCCTCCCGTCCCCAGCACCCACGGTTGCTGCTGCCTGGCTTTATGGCATCAGCTCAGTCTCAATGACCCTGTTCAACTGCCAGCCCTTTAAATCAGCACCAGACAGGTGTCACTCTGCAAGGAAAATAGCCTCGCTTTTTTCTCAGGATGGAAAGAGAGGATTTCTGGTGCCATAACATCGGTCTACTATGACAATCATCACTTGGGGACACATTAGACATTACAGGGCTGATACTTTTTATTTTACTGGGATATTTCTGGCATTTCCATCTTAGCTACAGTGAGTACACAGCACTGGAATCATTCAACTTCTGAAAATTCACCAGATTTTCCATTTTGGCTTGGGGCCATTGAGCCCAGAAACATTCCTGCAGCCTACTGTCACCCTCCAAACCACAAACCTTGTGACCCCTTTTTAGTGGGCATGGACCAAAAGGGAGGACCTCTCACTTGGGACGCTCAGCTTGAAGGAGGTTTTCAAGGGTTACTTACAGAACAGTGGCCACTTTTGACTGCACTTGTTCCAAATTGCTCTGCTTACAAAAGCACCACAAGCTATAAAGATGCACAACCACAGGGATGGACCCACCTTACTAGAAATAAGGTGGTGAGCTGCTCACTTCTGTACTCTTCAGGGCTGAATAGAGATCAGGGAAGAAAAAGCAGCCAAACCTTTCTCCCAAGACACCAGACCCTTTTTCTGGTAACCACCATGACCTTTAAACCGCAATAGTAGGCTGAACTCTGCAGCAAATGAGTTTCCAGGCCTCCCTTGGCAGTCATTCCCCTTGACAAAATTCATCATGCACTTTGGCATGAATAGCTAGCTTCAGTGTCCGTGTTTTTGGGGAGGTTCATCAGGAATGACACAGGTTAATGTACGCTGTATATGCCTGAAGTACACTTATATACATCTCGGGATTAGTCTATTTTTCCATACACAGCTTTTGCTGCCAGAGGATGCCCAGCTAAAGCCAAGTGATAGCAGACTAAATGCTCTTTTCATCACATTTTATCCTACCTGACAAAAACCCCCTGCGTCTCCCCCCAAGGAAGGTCAGACTGCCATGGGGCTGGACATGCCTGTGGTCTTTAGCCAGCACCTCCCAGCAAAGCCCTCCCAGCCCTGGCCACCGTATGTTGCCGTATTTTCCTTCAGACAGCTGAACTAGAGCCTTCCTTGGAAAAGGAAATGAATTTCCTCTCGGCTGCTGCTTCTCTGCAGAATTGCCTTTTGGGAAGCTTCAATAACACCAATTCCCTCCTGCATTCAAGTACCCCTGAACGAATGACCCTGCTAGTGGTGCAGTTTTTCCCTTCGTCTGCCTCCCCCCTTCTCCCTCTCCCCCAACTTTGATTTGATCAGGCCAAATCTGAAATGATGTGTGAAAGTAATGATATTTTGTAATTAAATCTCTGGTGATGGCGCCTCTAATTTGTGGTACATGCATTGTTCATAAGGAAAAAGGCATCAATTCATTTTCTGACTGGCTACTCCAGGGACTCGTAATTAGACCCAGTTCATCTCTTGCTGCCTTGCATATTAAAGAGCTACTGAAACGCAAAGGGAATTTGGGAAAGGGTTTTTTTAAACCTTCTAATAATGTTAGCTCAATTAGAAACACTCAGGAATTTTGAAAAAAAAAAAAACCAAAACAAAAACAACAAAAGTAAGTTCTGGAGCATCCAGAAAATAGAGGCAGAATTTTGAGCAAGCAGGCCAGGGTAGGGCATTCACTGACACGCTGCCAAGACCAGGGACCCGTTTTACCTGTTTAGAAGTTGTGATGTTTTCAGTATTATATATAAAAGAAAAAACAGGCTACAATGCATAAGACAGAATCCTGTCTTAAGATGCTACCCTTCTGCCCTGCCTCCAAACTAAAAGCGAGAAAACTTTGATTTATTACAATTTGAAGAGGAACATCAAGGAAATACATGCAACAACACAGTGTTGTGGAAAGGGAAACAAGCCAGCAGACACACAGGTTATTTTGTAAGGTCATTGCTATAAATGTGTATTTACGTACCACGTTATTGTACACTCACAGAATTTGCTGGGAACATTTAATGGAAAGCCTCGGATGGAATATGCTTGGTTTTGTCATAGTTACCAAATAACAGAATAAAAGCAAATTCAGTAGGTACTGGCAGTAATAAGCAACAGCCCCCAAAGATTCCCCAGGCTTCCCACTTGCAGCAGCACAAGAAACTGCATTCCCATCCCACAGGGATTTAGAGAACAAATTCTCTCGCTGAACTGGTACAAAGTTGAGTTCTGAAAAGCACTTGTGTCATGGTCATTCAGGAAAAAAAAGTCACTTGGGTCAGAAGTATTCGAGTTTGGTCTTTTTAACACTTAAAAAGATCAACTTTGTCAGTGTTTGCTTCCCAATGGGAAGTTGCTTCAATTTGTGAATCAAATGCTTTAACACAAAGATGCTGAAACTAGACACTGGCATTTTCTGAACTTTTTTCTGCCTTCACAGTCGCTTTTCAAGAAAAAAAGACCCTGGAGAAAGATTTAAATCTGGGGAATCTGTGTTTCCTGACAAAACCACCCAGCAGCAGCTCTAGAACACCCTGCCAGCTCCCTGTGCCCTATGGCTGTGGGCTGCTGCTCACCCACTCTGTGTGACCTCTGCTTTGGAAGCACCAGCTATAGCAGGTCCCTTGTGTTGGTGGCACCCAGCCATTTGACTCATGCAAATGAGGCACTGTAACAGCTATTTTAGACACCAGACAACCCTGCCACTCCAACAGCCACCCCTTTGGGTCTCCCAGTGCAGCCAGATATGAACTATTAATCAGAGCAGCACTCCTAGCTTGGCACAGGGACTTAGAGCTCCCTCCCCATGTGTGGGATTTGCACTCATCCTCACCATGGCACAGGATGTACTTAATTTTTTCCAACACCCACAAGCAAATCTTTGGGTGGAGGGAGGGGAAAAAGCACCAGCAGGCATGCCTGCTCTGAGGGAAGCAGGGCAGCATGTAGCTAGGATCTTCACTACATACCCAGCTTTGAAATGCTCCCTGCCACAATGAGCATAAGTAAAGGGAGAGGAGCAAGTGATGGAGCAGCACATGAGGAACTTGAAGGAATTGAGATGCTCTCGCAAGAACAGCCAGACTGGCACACACCTACAGCAAACACCAGCCAGGAACTCTGTGAACCTGCATATTTATTCTGGGATCCTTTTGGGGTGCAGGTTAAAGTGCTGCACTTTTTGCTTATGAAAAAGAAACAGAAAAGCAGTGAATATGCTTCTTCTGGGATTGCACCCTGACACTTCAGCACTGACTACACAGACCCTGCCCCATGGCAGGGTGCAATAGCATCAGGATGGGAGCTCCCCTTAAGCACCTGCCCCTGATCTCCCCTGCCCACCCAAACCCCACACCCATCGCCAACCAGGGCCACGCGGAGGACTTGCTAATGTGTTGGGCAGTGGCTATAATTTCTAACAGGGGAAGGTATCAACATTTCAAAACAGTTTAATTATTCTGAGAATGCTTAGCTATTAGCAAAGACAAGAGAGCTCAGGGCTATTTTTCAGCATTAATTTTCCATTTGAAATGAATTCCTTTTGGTTACACTTTTTAAATGTTTCTTTTAATTAGACGCAATTACTTCAGAAGAATTGCTTTTATTTCTAAGCCTGAGATCTCAATGATAAAGCTGTTAACTGGCCGAGCTGAATGCTGTGTATGGCTCATTTAGCCGGTACACTAAAGTATATTGAACTAGGAAATTATACAGTGAATCAGCTATTAATTCATTTTATGATCCTTTCACTCTAACATCGTGAATGAGATCTTCAGGGGGAAATTTAGTCACAATACATATAATTGTTCAACTATATATATGCCACTGGTTTACTACTCTAAGGTTACAGGCATTGCAGAGCTAATCGGAGTGCAACTGTGCAAACAGCATTGACTTCTGACTCCGGTGCCACAGGGAGCATCACTGCAGCCTGAGGCAGGAGGGCTGGGGAGGTCCCGTACCTGGGACAAGCGAAAGGACAAGCTATGGACATATCTGTCCAGAGCTGGGGAAAAGAAATCTGCAACTTTCCTGTTTGACCGTGCTAGGAATCAGCTTCCAGGTACGTGCTCACACACCAGTGCTGTCAAAAGGAACTCTGAGCTCTCCTTTCAGGGCCCAGTTGTGTTACCACAGTGTCTGGGGCAGGCAGGGGCTGCTGGGGAGAACCCATGAAAGGTTCATATGGTGGTGGTTGGGTAGCAAACTGCTGCAAACCAGCTGATAACTGTGAATGAGGTTTTCTGCAAGGGGTCTGTCCAAAGCAATACATTTCCTCAGACCAAGTAATACTATAATCACAGCTTGGACCCTTCATACTAATGGTTAATTAAGCACCTTCTACAGCAGCAGTTGACCCTGGTAGGACTAGCCCTGATATTAAAGAACACTGACGGGGCATCATGCAGCACAGGATCCCCTTTTTCTGCCCAGTGCAGTACCACCCTGCAGCTTTGCCCCTCATTTTTGGGTCTCCATGGCTGATCCAACTACAGGGTGTTGCAATGGGAACAGGCATATCCCAGCAGGGAGTGGGAGACAGGCTAAAATCCTACCCTTAGTAGGAGTATAGTGCTGATTTAAACTCCTTACAGCTGAAGGAGCTATTAAAGGTGTCCGGTGGCCCAAAGGGACACAAGGATTTGTGCTACAACTCCGAACACTGCTTTCCCACAGGGAACACCTCATTGCAATCCTCAACACACCACCAGCGCAGGAATCCAGCAAGAGCCCCATATCCAGAAAGGGATTTGCCAGCACATCATGAACCCTGCTAGCATTGCAGCAGTGCTTGGATGCATGTTAAGCGGTTGTACATACTGCAGAGTCACCATATGGATATCTCAGTAATTGAAAATGTAATGTAAACCTTGGCATCCAGGGCCGCCTTCTAGAGAAATCATTGTGGAAATGTCATCTAATTAATGAATTGCATCAGCTAGCAGAGAAAAAGACATTTTAACCATGGGATCATGGGACTTTATTACTGTAGATGGACTAAATCTGTATCTTTCAGCATAGATGAGTCCAGACAAAAGTCTGAGGTTGCCAACTGGCCAGGTTTGTTTTTACTAACTTAGCTCTCTTATTATTTTAATGAAGTCCAACTGATGCTGCATGGAAGCCAATTTTTCTAAATGCCGCCAATAAATTAAAATAAAGATGTTGTGTATGAAGATTGGCAGGTGTCTCCCTGCAGATTTTATCAAGCTTCCAAGAAGAGTCCCCTGCTTCAGTGAAAGCCATGGCCAAACATTGCCTATGGAAAGCAGCAAGGCAGTGGAGTTTAGAGCAATTAGCAAAATTGTAATTAGTGCCAGCTCAACACCTAGCAGTGGGGATTTGTGCGGAGAGGATCCCTTTGGGCCATTGGGATGTAGGTCCAGGGCTTGTAGCAATAGCTTTGGGCTGGTGTTACAGTGCCGTTGTGCCTTGGGACTTCATTCACATCAGGCTGAATTTGACCACAGTGAAACCTGCAGTGCAACCACGGCCAGATTTTGTATAAAAGGCAGAATTCACCAAAATCAGCCTGTAAGACTGATCCTGTTCCCACTGCGTCCCCACTGTCACAGAATCGCACCAAAATGGCTACACGCACACAAATAATGAACTCAAGCTTTAATCTGCAACTTAAATGAAGCAGACAAAACTTCATTCACCAAAACAACATTCCACTGACATTTAACAAATACAGGTTCGATATGCTGGTTGGGAATGCAGCTGAGTTAAGAATTTTTAAGTTTTGGCCAAACGATCCAAAATGTGCACTCACTCACTCACCAAGAAGGGAGGGCTCTCAATCTCGAGAAGTTTCCTTAAGTGGCGTCCCAACTCAAGGGGAGAGTCCCTGACTGCAAACCCGTTTCTCCGAGGAGGACCGACTCAAATGAGTCATCTGACGGGGCCCTATTTATACCCTGGTCGAATCTGCTCTGTGGTCAATACGTGGCGTGTCACCCCCTATTGGCTGAGGACCCCAACTTTGACCCCCACTGTGTGGACCAGACATGACCGGTGAGGGGGGAGGCAGTCCTGGCGCCACCAGGGTCAGAAGCTTTAGCACTGTCTTTGTTGAGTCTTTCTCGGGTCTTTAGTACGGTGGGTGCATCTGCCACACCCACAAAGTGCCAGTGAGCTGGGGGAGAGGAGGGCTCCAGAGCCGCACTGCAGCCGGAAGCAATGCAGCTTGTGTTTCCTCTGGCAGGAGGGAAATCGGCTGAGATTTTATTGGTCTGGGAATTTAATGGCAAACTGCCACCGCCACAGCCTGCGTGGGAGGAAGTTGTTGGGCAAGTGCTCACTTGCTGCTGCAAACTGGGCTTTGCCAAGCACAAAGCTCTTGTTCTTCAAAGCATCTGCAAGAGGCAGCAGCACTCATGCGTCCTCCATGGGACCAGACTGCTGTATTCAGAGGACATCCATCCTCCCCTCAGCTCTCAGCATGGGACAGCCCAGATCCTCAGGGTGTAAACCATCTGCTCTGTTGTCCTCCCCACGCAGCTATGACATCCAAATGTTCCCAAATAATCTTTGCTGACATCTCTTGGGAATCTGCTTGAGCCAGGCTGCCACCTTGGTCCTCTGCTGTCCATAGCAAGGGAGGAAGAAGCATTGCAAAATGCACATCCATCTTTATGCTGTAAAAAATGACACTTTGCAGTCCTCAAACATCCACCTCTAAGGAATAGCTGATTGTTACATTAGAGTAGAGGCACTTGCACACTCAAGCAGGTGAGGGGCTATGGGATGCAGGCTGCTTGGTGTGAAGAGATTCACTTTATCTGAACCTCTCCCAGAGGTATTTCAGACATGTAACAGATGTTAAACCCCTGTGTTATGAAGGCTGTTTAGTGAAAATGAGAAGGGAATATAGTTAAAATATTACAGAACTTTCCATGGACAATTCTGTCTTGCATCCATTCAGTTCCAAGAGAGCTGGTACTTCTTCTTGTTCAAAAGTGCTTGCTTAAGTCACAAAGGGAAAGTATACAAAAATGTACTGTCAGGAAGCAGAGCTACAGGGGGTTCTAGCAAGACTATGCATTAGTATAAATTAATGACTTCAGTTAACTAGCCATATAAATTAATAATAATGTGATTACCTTCATTATTTTATCAGTTAATGGAGAAGCTTTTTAGTATTGCCATTTCATGTGTTTCCATACATTTAGCAGGGAACAAGTTTCAGTAAAATTCTTTGAAAATTCAGAAAGACAACTGTGCTCAAGCACTTCTGCCACCTCCAAAAATCCAGTCTGGGTTGGATAGCTGTCCCTGAGCTTTTTGCTTTGCACTATTGTTTCACTTGCACTTATTATTCAAGCTTATTTTGGCAACTGAAGCCACCTGAAAAGTATTTCCCTATCTAAAACCAAAAAAATTAAGCTACTTGAATTTTTCACAACTTCGCAGCTGACTGAACAGGCCTTGTCCATCTCCAATGTGACAAAGTCTGTGGCTACTGAATCCAATACCTGTTACCAAAGGCAGCTCCATCTTACCACTCCTTTCATAAGACAGGGGAAATGGGGCAAATTTCACAGATTCAGTTAAAAGTTCAGCCTGCACTGTCCCCTCCCTGCAGAACCTGCCTGACCTGTGCCTGATCTGTACCTGCCGAGGGCACGTGCTCTTGGGGATGCTCAAGCCTTTTTCACAAAATACCTTTGCTCCATGGATCACAGCTGTAAGTTGTGAGCCAGCCTGGACCAACTCTTCAGACACTGCCACAGCATTCCAGCTGGAGATGCACACACACACACACACACACACACACACACACATACACACACGTGCTCTCCACAGCTCACAATTTGTTTGTGGTGTCCCACTTTCCCTCCACCACCTTCAGCAACCCACTCTTCATCTCCATTGACACCTTCTCCCCTGATTCATGGTGCTGCTTGACTTAAACAGAGGATGGATATCTTTTTATGATAAATAAAACATCCCCTTCTCTCTGAAGGGGAAGGTGAACGGGCTATTGAAACATACAGATCTGTTTTCCTTTCTTGTATTCCTGCTACCCAGAAATGTACAGCAACAAAAGGTATGATTCAGTAAAGTTATTGAGTGCCAGGCCTTCACATTTGTCTTCCAGTGACTCTTAACTCTTCCTTTTCTCTATTGAGTTCCATCTCATTGACTTCCTATAAACACTAATACAGAGCCACAGACCCGCAGACATGCCTGGAATACAACACACACACCTTACAGACACTGCCAGGAGCTGGGCTGGGCTCAGAAAGCCCAGACATCAAACTAACACTGTATAAATAGCCAAGTATTCAAAAAGGTGTTTTTGAGGGTTACAGAGGAGACTAACCTCAAGCTTATTTTCTATTTCTCTCCTGTTCATCTGTGAAACCCAAACTTGTTCCACACTTTTTACGATTTTTCCTTTCCTTATATTTTGCCCCAAGCGGAAGCAGAGATTGACACATTTGCACTCAATTCCAGAAGTTTTGTGAGAAAACCTCTCCCTGCTCCACATAAGCCCAAGACAATGAAACCACCAAGCAAGACAACTCGCTGCAAGGCACCAAAACGCTGTTAATGCTAAACCAGGCACTGAACTCAAAGCGTGCCTCTAATTAATCACCAGTTAGCCAGCTTCGTCGGGTGGCATCTTCCATCTTGTTTCAGACACAATGGACTTCCTCCGCTTTTGTAGTCACACACGTTCCTCTTCCTCTTGGGCCTGATGATTGCCAAGCTCCTCACCCGCTCTGCTGCCATCCCACCCTCCGTCCATCAGCCCCAGTGAAGTATTAACCCAGGGCAGTGAATGGCTTTGCTGACTGCTACATGAACAACCACTATGTAGCTACCGGTCTGCCACAGCGTCTGCTCTGTTAACATCTGAATGGTACCACTGCCAAGCGATTGCCAGGACAACAGGAGAATGGATGGACAGAGCTGCCAGGGAAGATGAGCAAAATTAAGAGCAGGAGATGAAATAGTCTTTCTGTAGCAGCGCGCCCTGCTCCTGCACTTACTGTTCCATAATTTTTGCTGTATGAAATATCACAACTGGCTCATCTTCCTGTGCGAGTCCTGCAAATCTCTGCCCGGCTGCCAGCTGTGCTCCCTTGAGCACATCAGTTAGACTATATTATATAATATTAATAATTTTAATATTCATTCACATCTGTATTGCTGCTGAAGGACTCTGGTACGGGTCTTTTACAGGAAGGACATTAGAAAGCTGCCTGATAGGACTAGATAAGTCTGGGCTTGGGTAGCGCACATGCCAAGAGTATAAACCCTCTTCCTCGTTTGGATCCAACACCTATTATTTGTGTAGCTCACAAGGAGTTTTCAAAAGCAAACAAAAAGCACATTTCATCACAGGTCTCTAAACCTTCTCTGGGATATACCTCCAGATAAGCCTTCTGCTTCCCAAACACAGCATTGCAGTCTCAAGCACAGGTGGGTACAGACCTTCTCATAAGCACATGTACTTTCTTAACCCAGCACTGAGCAAAACAGCCGCTTGGCAGGGAAGCAAAGCTGCTACCTGTGATTTTTCACACCTTCACAACCTACACCAGCTCCCACGCTCTCCTCTACTTTCCAGCCACTCTTTGTGGGATAAAACAGAGAACGTGATAAAACATCTGATGATGCAGGTGCCACCATCTGCTCTCTCACCAGCTGCTGCTGCCACTTATCCATCTTTTGCTATGAATTATTAGAAAACCAAAGTGACCACATATGAAGCAGCTTTCAGGATGGTCCAAGCACAGGAGAGAGCAGTTCTCTTGTATGTCCCAAACCTACAGCCACCAGTTGACTTGGCTTCTAGGAAAGGGATGACAAGTTCTGGGCATGATGTAAAACTTAACAATGACATTTAACCAGTTCCCCGAGCCTCCAATACATCTCTACCCATGGATTTATTTCAAAGCTGAACACCAAGGCCCCAGTGCAAAGCATGGGACTATGCAATGCAGGGGCTGGAGTTACCACACTGAGGAGCACTTTGGCCTCTGTCCCACGAGTGCCTTGAGGAGAGGGAATTGGGTCCATTTGACATGCAAGAACTGGTGCATGGTCTCCGGGCATGCAGCCTGTTCAGACAGATGTATTCACCAGTCAGTTTTGCTCCCTCTGCAGCTACCAGTGAACCTCTAATACAAGGCTGCATGGATGAGAATTGCCTGCAGTAATTTTGTTTTGCAGACTATAGGTGAGATCATGTGGCTGGGTGGAAAGGATCCAACTCCATTCCTTAAACCGTGCTCTCTTGTCCTTGCTGTGTATATCCACAGAACAGCTCAGACTAAACCCTGTAGCACCTAGGTGGAAGCTCTGGCACATTTAGCCTATGATCTCCTTCAGGAGGGTTAAGACATCCTTTTATTTTACAAAAGGTCACATCCAGCTAAACTATATCCTTTACTCTTGTGTGAGAAGTGGCTCCAGCCTACCCACTTCAAAAAGCATCCTTAACCATTTCAATCACAGCTTGTTCTACACAAAGCTCTTGGTGACATTGTCCATGTGTGAAGCAAGTTAGTGATACTTTACTCATCACCTGAATTTGTCATGACCATAGGGTCTAGTTTCAATGTCAGATTCTACTGTGAAAGACCAAGAAATTGAAAAGGTACCAAAAAGATACTAAAATGAACAGTAAACCAGAATCTTAAAATTTAGGGGACATCATTGCACAGTTTCTAAGCATAAAAAAAGATGGTGATACTGTGGTACCCTCAAGTTCAGAAACTGAAATGGGTCTTGGGCTTTTCCTGCTGCCTTTATATCCAGGGTGTTTTATAGCAGGATAGGAATGGGTGGGCTGATGATCAGTCATTATTCAGATAAGATACTGATGATATCATGCATAATTTGGTGGTTATTTCAAACCACGCTGGTATTAAGGGCAGATACAGTAATTTCTCAATAGAACAGCAGTGGCTGGACCCTGACAGCCCATCAGGACACAGTAATAGGCCAGTCATGTGTTTTCCTCTGTTAAGTAAAGGGAAAAAGGTGGTGCATAGCTTCCCCTACTTATTTGCATTTTTACTTTCCTTTAAAGTGGTGTGGCTTTCATCTCACCTCTGCCAGCATCTATTTTGCTGACTCCTCTCCAGGTGTGCTGGAAAGGGAGGCTGAGTTGCAGAGAGTCCTTGCAATTAAGGTTGAGCAAGCTTGTCAGCCTGATTTCAACCACAGAAGCATCTTCCAAAACCAAACTATGCTCTGTTAATGCAGCTTACTGAAAAACGTAATGAAAATTTTTCTTTGAGTCTATCTGAGTTAGGATGGATGCTGTTTATGATAATTTACAGAGCCTTTCACCTACTGGTTGTTGGTTCCAAACATCAGTGCTTGAAAGTCTGCTGTGAGAGGACGTGAAAATGATTTAAACCAACTACCATTTCACCAGTAACCCATTTCCAACACTGGCAAACAGAAGTTGCTCAGAGAAGGATGTGAAGATCACAACCTAGCTCTGCAATCAAGGACTCCTCCCCGAGCCAGAAAGGATCATTTTGTTTAATGGACATGGTCGGATTTTTCTCATTTGTCTAATTGCATTTGGAAGCCTCCTAGCTTGCCACAGTGGTTAAAGAGCTAGGATGAGCTCAGCCTTATCCTTGGTCTTTGTAGGAAGGTGGTGTCCCACATGCCACCCCCCAACAGGAGGACATGACTGGCACTTTCAATTTAGTTACTGGAGGTTAAAGGGATGCCAGAACTTCCAGGTGTAGTTGAAATCTCACACCATTTGCTTTGTGAGAGCAGTGCAATGCCTGGAAAAAACATTACACTTACTGGGATAGGCAGCATTGCTTTCCAACAGTTAATCCTGCCCTCCTCACTAACAGCAAAATTCAGGGTGAAGACAGATCAATGGACAGCATGTTTTATCTTTCTTTTAACAAACAACCCAACCAAAGGTAAAAAAATCAGTTACTTCTCTAGGCTAGAAAAAATTGCCTTCATTTTAAAACAAAGCCAGAAAATTGTAAGTCACTGCTGAATTTCATGTTCAAAGGCTTTTCTTTGAGAGGTGGAGTGTAACTAGATAAAAGTGAATAATAAGACAAATGACTTTCCCTCTCCCCTCGCTGCCAGGCTGTCCTCTGGCAGACTGACTCATCAGAGCTCTGCCTGGATATGACCAGATTTTGGGAAGACAACTTGGAGCATCATTTTAAAACAGCTGCCATTCCTCTGCTCAAACAGGGGCAGAGGATGTCAGCTGAGCCTGTGAAGGTCTCAGCCTGCCCCTTGTCACCACAGTGCCAAAGCCCAAGCTCTGAGCCAGGGTGTGCAGAGCACTGGGACAACCTGAGCTCTACTCCAGCTAGGTAGCTGTGTCCACCTGCAGACCAGCACAACTCCAAGGCTCAGCCACTACTGAAAGATCTGCCTTTGGCATCAGAACAACTTTAGGATCTACCTAATAACTATTTTCCAAAAGTAAGGAGACTTACTCCACAGGGGTACTCATCACCTCCTCAGGAGGAAAGCAGAGGAAGAACAATACCTGGATTTATCACTTTTTGCAAACAGCTGCCAAATTCATCACTCAGGAGTTTGCTTGTGATGTGCTATTTAATAATACCTAGACAATACATTATAGATGCAGGGCCTGTTCTTTGCCAGTTGATTTTAATGTTATTGATTCTTCTCTAAATCACTTATTGTGATTTTGCTCTGAAGCATTTAGTCTTTGGGCAAAGGCACCAAAAGCAGCTTCTCAATTTACATCCGCAATTTTTGCTTCACCAGTTCATAGCCTGAATAAACCCTGCCTTTCGTCTACACCGGTAAAAGCAATTTTTATGTGCAAAAAAAAAATTGCCAGGAAATTTGAAATTGAAAAAGCAATTCCTCTCTTCACATTTTCCTGGCTTTCTCAGTCTTTATGGTTATTTACAGCCCTTTTCTGAGGCTGTTCTGAAGAGTTTTATCTCCACAAGGGCTGAAGGAGAAGGAGCTTTAAGCTTAGAAGCACTTCTATGTCCTATTCCAAGATCTGTGTTCAACTGCCTCTGCATCTACTTGTCATGCTGGAGGGTGCAGACATCCTCATGATATTGTGAGGGTAGCCCAGAGCATCTTTGCTCTGTGCTGAAGTTTCTTTGAAACCACGTGGTGATCTGCACCCCAGAAACCAGCACCGAAGACACCACCTCAGCCAGACACATACATTGGTGTGCCCAAGTCACACCAGCAACTCAGGATACTCTGACATTGGGAGCAGCCTCTCTCAGCTGCTTTACTTTATCTGAAGCTCTT